>NC_056731.1:3789860-3884860 GCF_019279795.1 Protopterus annectens
AAGTGGGTTTGCACTGAGGTTAGCACTGCTGACTTCCGGTCACATTGTCTTACACGCAGTTAGCATCTCCTTTGCTTGATCTGTGTCGGTGGTGCTTCACCCCACTCAAATGTACTTGCACACGCTTACTAGTGCTTAGACATGCTTACTACTGCTTATCTGTGCTTAGCATACTTACTACTGACTTATTCATTATTTATTTATTTTATTTATTTATTTATTTACATTTGTTAACCAGGAGTGTCCAACTGGACGTAGGTCCATTTTCAGCAGAGACCCAGAGAGAAAAGCTCCACAGTTAAAATAAATAGACAATAGTTACATTGGATTACATAGCGATTAACAATTTAACATAGCAATTAATTACAAACATATTTACAGATGAAGAACATAGTACATCAGTAGACAACTAGAATCTTTATCTGCAAAATACATAACAGACATTAACAAATGTTACAATAAGAAGTTCCTGCTGTCTAAAAAGTACTAGGCTTATGAGCATCTGAGTTTGCTATAATCAACGTAGTTCGTGGGGTGGAAAGAAAGGTAGTGGTTGGATGGGGTGGGTGATATTAGAGTGGGAGTTGCAATGGCATAGCCAGCATGTTTTTAGGTGCGCTTTTAGTAAAGTTTTGAAGTGGGTGCATGATGGTATGGAGGTAATTGTGGGTGGGAGGGAGTTCCATAATTTGGCTATGGTGCAAGAGAATAGTGCTTCACCAGCAGAGTTATTGGCTTTAGTGATCTGCAAGTGATTTTTGTTACTGGATCTTAGCGGTCTGGTGGTGCGATAGGGTTGGAGTAGATTCTGGAGGGATGGGACATTTAGTGGATGGTATTTTTAGTACTTATTATGGCACTGACTCTTCACATGTGCATTTCATGCAGTACTGCGGTTCACATTTAAATGTTATTTAGTAGGTTATACAGCAATAAAATGTAAATATATGTTTGTATACAGATTTCATGTGGAAAATGGTATGTGCTGCAGTGGGACTCAAACTGGGAATGCCTGCTTGTTAGGTGAATGCTCTGACCAATGAATATCAAAATCCAGAGCAAAAGAGAAAGGCGAACCAGTTCAACTGTAGCTCACTGTCAAATTTATTCAAAATAATAAATTTCCTTTGCTCTGGATTTTGATATTCATTGCTTTGGAGTTTTTTTGGTTTCTTCTGAATGCTCTGACCACTACACTATTGCTCCGCTGTTTCATTTGCATATATCTTCCTTGTTATCCTCTTCAGCCTTTTAAGCTGCTTTAACCGTAGCTAAGCGATGGACACACCCGTGCACCTACGGTTAGCTGTATTCAGAGTTTTAGAGATAAATACAGGGGCTACTTCTTTTTATTTTTATGTCCTGTTGTTCTTGTACACATGGGGGACTGTTGGTAGGGATATGCAGACACCTATGAGTGGCCTTGCTTGTTTATTTACAGTTTCTGCTGTTCTACTTTGCAGGGTCATGTTTATTCTGAGAGCTCTGCTCTCAGACATGCCCCCTGCACTCGTCCACGCTCCATGTAGGATTAAGAGGTCAGGCAGCGCCCCTTCATTAATATGCTTAGCACGCTACTGTCCTCCTCCTAAACGGCCACTTCCGTGCAGAATTAGTGAATCACGGGGTATGTATTTTTTGTTTTATTGTGACTATTAAACATTTTTCTCTGATAACTATAAAGTGTATGTTTGAGCTTTTAAAGGAAATTATCATTTTTCTACTTTGAGTGTTTACCAATAAAGTAATTTTTTTGTCAGGCATACTAAAAATATTTTTGTAAAATAAATTTAAATTAATAAATGTTAAGAAAATTAAGATCTGTACTAGCCATGGAATGAAAACCATTCCTAATCTGATGAATAAACTTAATTCCATCAGATTATCGCTCATACCTTGACAATCCAGGACATCTGAGCTCCATAAATTGAATTATCATATGGAGAATATTTGTAATAGGAATAAGCGATATTTATATTATTTTGAACAGATATAGTACGATTGTAGATTATACAGCATTCTAATACAATATAAATGTCTACTTATTGTATAAGCAATTAATATTTACATGAAAGATAGATGACAAGCAATTCAATCATAGTAAAGTAGGATGTAGCATATATAAAACCTCAGTAAAAGGTTATAGCACACAGTTATTTAACAGTCATCCTTATTGATGAAGTCTTTCAAAACGTATTACTTTATATAACTAGATGGTAATAATATTTATTCCTAATATTCATAATACAATGTATTTTACTAGATATATCAGAAGTTATATTTCATTGTTTGCCAGCATTTAAGTAAGCACTTTGTTTGTTGCTAACTTATTTAAAGCATCAAGTTTGTTTTAGGTGAACATTGATGAAAGTTAGTGCATTTTAATTATCAGTGCATCCCTCTACCCCCATTTCCTACACATAAGGATTTTAATATCTGTCATTTCTTATTATAAAATGAGTGAAATTATAGGTTAAAAACAACAATGATTACAAGTTCCCTTTCCGTATTCATAAATTGCCATTTTATGGCAAATACTGAACATTTTTAGATTTAAATGGCAACATTCTATTTTGTATAATCAGCAAAGGTTAAACTGAGTGATTATTGTCAATTTAATATGATTTCTTCAGAATGTGATTGTTACATTCTGTGACATTCCTAGTTCAGGCTTCTACTGTTTCCCTTGAACGACTTTGTCAGTTTGATGTCATGTATAAAACATTAGCTATCTTGGTAACAGCTTAAGTATTTTGTATGGTCAAGATGGGTTGCAAAACCACAATTCAAGTTAAAGCAATTATATGACTCTTTATACACATTTACTTATATGAGAAAATCATCATGCTTCCCCTTGATGTTTAATATAGTGTATGTCATTTATGACAAGTTAAGACAGTAGTGTTAGTATACATAAACTCATGTTATTAAATCCTTTCTTTAATATCTAAATTCAGCAGACTGCTTCATCTTATATGATGATTATATATTGTATGTCTAGATTTACTAAAATCATACATTACATAACTATTGTGTGTTTTTTTTTTTTTGGCTGTTGCTTAGTTATTTGAGAGACCACAAGCTGTAATGCTTATTCTTATTATTAGCTCATTCCAAGCATGTTTAAGATCCTTCTAGTTTCTTATTTGTTATACCAGAAAGGCTCATCCAGACTCTGCTACACTTTGCTGTGAAGGAAAGGTTAGTTTGCTTTTATTTTTTGTATTTTGTATTACTTTATTGCCTTTCTATATTTTGAATACCGTGGTTTGTTTTCTTTACCTTGTGTTTTACTTGTATTCTGCTTTAACAGTATATTAAAACTTCAAAAGAGATCACAGCTCTCTCTCATCTGAGTCAGGCAGAAATTAGAACTGAGTCAGGCAGAAATTAGAACTGATCAATTAAGGACTCATTCATAAGATAGAAGAGGTCACTTAAGGTTAATCATTAGTTAACTGAGGGGGTGGAGCTAGGAACTAAACCTTCTATTTAAGGAGTAAAATAAAACATTTCAGAGCTTTACCAGAAAGGCTCATCCAGACTATACTACACTTTGCTGTGAAGGAAAGGTTAGTTTGATTTTATTTTTTGTATTTTGTATTACTTTATCGCCTTTCTATATTTTGAATACTGTGGTTTGTTTTCTTTACCTTGTGTTTTACTTGCATTCTGCTTTAACATCATATTAAAACTTCAAAAGAGACCACAGTTCTCTCTCTTCTGAGTCAGGCAGAAGTTTTTCCCGCCCTCCCACCCAGTTACAGTTGTCTTGTTATATACCACTGTCTTTCTAGTTGCCTGCCTCCTATGTTAATCTGACCATATATCTCATTTCCTCTCTACTTTCACTGGCTTGAGTGAGTAATCACAAAATCATCATTTTTGAAATCCCTCCCCTTCAACTATTTAAATTTATTAGCCATCCTACTGTATTCCATAGTACCAGAATACAAAAGTGACCACCCCTTTCAATTTATCTTGCTGTTTTAAAAATAGTAACTCTCCACGAAACCATAATTTAAACAGGTAAAACTTAAGTTACCTACTTTCACATCTAACTTCTCTAGTGTACACTGCAGTGTGCATTTTTTTTCATCTTACCTTTAAGCATCCCTGTGACTAGCACTTTCTCTAATACCTGCTGGAAAGCACTAGGAAGCCTTAAACTGATACAAGCACTCAACTCTCCTTGTTAATAAGGAGAAATAAATAGTAGGCACTAAACAGCCTATAATTGCAAAGTACCTTGCTAAGGTAAGGGAAAACAGCTCCTGTACTTTACAAAAAAAAAAAAAAAAAAAGCACCAAACCAGGCATGTCCAAGGGTCAGCTTCCGGTGATTTCTCCTGTCCACCTGGCAAGGGAGCCCGCAGGATTTTTTGCAGGGGGGTGCAAACCCAGAGCCCCACCCACATAGCTCTCCCCGCCCCCTGCCAACACAGCCCTGCCCAAGTCCACCCACCCCAAGCCCCGCCCACACAGCCATTCCAGTGTCCCATTACTTGGCTATTTCTCCCCATTTGCCGTAGACACTGTTCAAATCTCTGTGTGCATACTGTTTTATGCTTTAGTTCTACAATGATTACAGGCAGTTGGATTTAATTTGCAACTTTTATTTCAAACATTATAGCCCAAACACTGATAGACATTTACTAAACCTAAACAATGCAATAGTCTTACAATGAAAACAGACTTGGCATTAAAGCTTCTCTATTTTTGAAACTCACATTCAATGAAACAGCATTGAAACCCACATTCAAAGAAAATGCATCTGGCCAGTGGCAGGTTATTTACCTTTGAACTGTTTTCAAGCAATAGGCTCCTTGCACACTGTTAGGGCCATGCAAAAGTTATTTGATTTACCCGATTGTATTAATTATAATATATAATATATAATTGAATTATATCCCTTGTAATATACAGCAACACTTGTTTGAGTGTGTTTTAAATTTATAGTTTTGAACATTTTTCCAGTAAGCAATGAAACAAAACATACAAACCAATAATGACAAACTGCCCAATTCAGAACATTTCAACCATAAAAGGCCACTCATTACAATCCACCAATATCAGTCAATACACACAATCTCTGCCGAAGTAAAAGTAATCTGAATAATTCCATATTAAAGATATCTGAAACTAATGAAGAAGTTGTTGCTAGAAAACAACTGTATATTTCAGTGTTTCATCTACAAATTCAGTGCCTGCTGCCGTCAAAGAATAAATTGCCTATATTAAATTAAAAAAATGGTAAGCTGGTATATTGCAATAGAAAATGGATGGCAAGCTGAAAAACAGGTTCATAGTTATTAGGCATCTCATCCAAAGGAGGACATCCTCAGAACTGCAGCATACAAATGTACATGCTATAGGAATAAAACCTCAAGCATCTGCAGTAAGATGCTGTGGTGCTACTAACATAGCTTTAAAACTTTATACCACAATAGAGATACCATTTGCTAAACAAAACAGTTGCACATTGTAAATAGACTTGGCATGAGCAGCAGTAAACTTCGCTTCCCTTAAAACTCACAGTTCCTTGAAAATGCACTTGAAAATAAATTCCACCTGCTAACTCTAACTTGGGCATTTCACTGTCTCTCTCTCTCTCACACAAACATACCACACCCCTCAAGGCCTCAACCTTAGTGCAAGAAATCTGGACAAAGCCTAAAATAAATAGGGACAGATTATAAATATGGCTCTTATAAACTTAGAAAATTGCAAGAGTAACAGGATTTGTGTTAGTATGCATTTTTCTAAATGATGTGACGTCTAAAACTGAAATGTCTCTCATTATTTAGCAACTTCAATCCTTTTTAGGAGGAATATGGGGCAAAAATCTGGACATTCTGCAAAAACCTGGACAGCTGAGGGGTATGCTACCTCCCTCTCACACACACACACACACACACACACACACACACACACACACACACACACACACACACACACACACACACACACACACACACACACACCAAATAATTCTGGTCAGACTTGAATTAGTTCTGGGAAGGTTGCACTGAATGGCAGCGTGCTTGATCTGAAGTGGGTGAAATCCTGGTAGCCAGTGATAATAACTGATCTGCAGCTCAGCAATGTGGAGCATTAAAGCATTTTTAGCAGAGCATTGTTTCATCACTACCTATTGTGGTTGCACATAAGCTGTAGTTATTTCAAACATTTGCCTTTTTTGATTACTACAGAGTACATTTACCCGCCAGAGCTATTGTGTTTTGACTTCAGTGTGGAGCTTACCTAGTTGTTGCAGGGCTTGGCTTTTAAGTAAGGTAGCAATGCTTATTTACCATATACCATTAAAGCCACCCAACTACAAGTGTACTAACACACAGACACTGCTATAAGACACTGGTCTCCAATAAAATGTAATGAGCTTCTGAAAATACTGTAATCCTGTCCTTTTATTACAAATACTGTCATATGCATTTCAATACCCAAGGCTTATACATTATCTAGTTATGTAAATATTCTCTGCATGGCAACAACGAAAAGGCTTTCAATGCTGGTAATTCTTTAACAGTATGCTTACTAAAGCTTACTTGCATCTTACAATCTCCGACAAGCTTGCCTGATGTTCATTAAACCATGGCTACTTAAACAGAGCAACAGGGCACTGTGACAGCATGCAGTTCCTGAATAATAAGAAGCATAAATCAACAGTATAAAAATCTGACAGAAAACCAGAACATTCTGCAAAATCAAGGACAGATGAAAAGCCACGTTCGTATTTGTGATCTACCTTGGATGGGGGAATACTCTGCACACTTACACTGCATAACTGCTCCTTGCCTTCCTTGGACACATCCAGAGCCACTACAATGGGGGGTGGGGTGCAATAAGTATGTCATAATTTGAAATGGCTCTGACACTCATACCTCTCAGCTTCAGAGCAAGAAATCTGGGCAAAACCATACATAGAACTAGAAGTGGGACACAGGCTCAAAAATAAGGCCAATTTTTAAATATTGCTCTTATTAACTTAGATAATAGAACAGTAGTAGATCTTGCATTAGTACAAATTTTCTGAAGGGTATAAAATCTGAAACTCAAATGTCTGCCATTATTTTCTAACTTCAATCTTTAATGACTTCCCACTATTTTGCCAGAAAACCACAATTTTATGAAAAATGGACCAAAATGTGATGCAAAAATATAAAGTTGCCACACAATACAGCTGGGAACCTGTCAAAAAAGGGACACCTTTTTAATATTAACATTGTTAACTTGAGCAGCAAACAAAATAAGAGCATCTACATGCATTTCTGAAATAAAAGTAATCTATAACTCTGATCATTACAGTTATATATAATTGTAAACCCTCCACATTTTCTCCCAAAATTGCCATTTTGGAGGAGGGATTATTAGGGGAGAGCAACATTTTGAGCCAAAATTGGGGACAATTGAGAGGTTTGGATATTCCTAATCTACGAAGTTATTTGCACGTACCTCTCAACCTCTTAATGCAGGAAATCTGGACAAGGCCAAATATATTGGGGGAACATACAAACACTACTAAAAATTGCTCTTGTATAAACTTAAGACAGTCTTACATTAGCATGCATTTTTCTGAAGGTTATGACGTCTGAAACTCAATGTCTGTCATGTAGTGACTTCATTCCTAAATGATTTGCTAGAAAACCTCAAATTTTATGACGAACAAACCAAAAATAAGATGCAAATATCTATTCATTCTGCAAAGATATGGACAACTGAGAGGTATAGTTCAACCGGGGCTGTCTGAGTTTGCTACCTCCCCCTCACAAAATCATGGTCGAATGGAGGCTCCCCCCTGCAGCCATTTCTATGTGCCATTCCTTTTTTTATTTTGCCCCATTTACCATAAACACTGTGATGTGCATACTGCTTTACTTCTGCGATGATTTAGATTTCATTTGAAAGTTTTATTTTGCATTTTACAGCACAAACCCTAATACATATCTATTAAACAAAGCAATGCAGTCTCACAATGAAAATAGACTCAACATTAAAACTTCTCTGCCCTTGAAACTGACATGCATTGAAACAGCATTGAAACCCACATTCAAAGAAAATACATTTTGCCAGTGGCAGATAAATATTAACTCTGGGCTGTCTTCAAAATCATATACCCCTCGAACATAACATACACATGCTCTTTGATACACCTTCCTGACTGTATTACATTATATTCCTTGTACAATACAGTACAGTTGTTACAGGGCATTTTAAATTTATTGTTTTGAACATTTTTCCAGTAAACAATGAAACAAAATGCATACACCAATGACAAAACTGCCCAATTCAGAACATTTCCATCATAAAAAGTCTACTCAACCTTCTATAGTCCACCAGTATCAGTAAAAAATATGCACAATCTCTGAAGTAGTAAAATCCACATTAAAGACATTTGTAACTAATAAAGAGGTTGCTGCTAGCAAACAACTGTATATGTCATTGTTTAATCTACAAATAAAGTGCCTGTTACCCTTGAAGAATAAATTGCCTATGTTGCATGCAATAAAAAAATGATAAGCTAGTAATACTGCAATAGGGAATGGATAGCAAACTGATAACAGGTTCATAGTTACTAGGTATCTTTACCAAAAGGACTGCAGCATCCACCCCCTTTATAACACAGTACAGTATCAGCAATGCATCTATCTACTGTGGGAGTAGAACCCACAGCCTTCAGCATCAAAAGCAAGTACACTATCTGTTGTGCTATGAACAATGCAAGCAGACTAAACATAAGCAGCACTAAACTTTTGCTCCCCTGAAGCTCTCAGTTCCTTGTAAAATCTACTTGACACTCAGCTGTATCTCTGAACTTTGCAGCACAAGAAATCTGGAAAAAGCCAAAATGTATTGGGGGGGGGGGCAAAAGGCCAAAAACCAGGGACACATTTTAAACATTGCTTGTATAATGTTGGAAAGTTGCTAGAATAAAATGCTGCGTTACCACCATGCATTTCACTGCCACGTGTTGAACCCAGGGGACCCTGTGCAAAACAGTCAGAGCAACATACCACTAAGCCAAATCAGCTGTTTTGTGAAAGAGGAAGACTGAAACTTAAATGGCTACCATTTAGTGAATTCAGTTCTCACCATAGCACAGCTGTCAACCTCTTAGCACAAAATACCTGAACAAAGCCAATAATGGGTGAATACAGCCCCCAAACATTCAGTGAATTCAGTTCTCACCATAGCTCTCAACCTCTTAGCAAAATATACCCGGACAAAGCCAGTAATGGGGGAATATAGCCCCCAAACATATTCAGTGAATTTAGTTCTTACCATAGCTTTCAATCTTAGCACAAAACCTGGATGAAGCCAATAATGGGGGGGGGGGGATACAGTCTCAAAGATAGGGATACATTTCAAATATCCATCTTGTAAACTTAGAAAATTGCTAGAATAAAAGCTTTTGTTACCATGCACTTTCTGAAGAATATGAAGTCTGATATTCAAATGAGTGTCATTTTTTTAACATTTGTTAACCAGGAAAGTCTGACTTGGGAAAAAAGCTAATTTTTAGCAGAGGCCTAGGGAGAAACACTCCAGACAGACACATGTTTTTGTAAGATGGGAGGAAACAAAAACAGGGAAGGCATACAGATTCCACACAGAAGGTAAGGCACCCCAGCCAAGAATCAAACCAGAGAACATGTAGCTGTCAGGCAACAATGCTACCACTGGCTTTGCAAGGACACAAATACAGAAACCATAGATTTTTATGAGGAACAGAAAAAGTACACACACACACACACACACACACACACACACACACACACACACACACACACACACACACACACCAGTCCCATTTTCCGACCGACTACTCACTCTGAAAGTGTCCCATCTTCTGCTCACTCCTAAGTATCCGTCCATCGCGCTTGTGAACCCGAAACCGTCCGTGTCCCGCTTCCATCTCCAGTGAAGTCCGTCTCAGTTCCCGGTTGTGAACCCGAAACCGTCCATGTCAATTCCCGCTCGCAAACTTGAAAATATGTGCACTGCACGATGAGCGATGATGTCAGCATGCCCGCGACTGGACTTCTTTCTTCTTAAAGAAGAACGCGCCCAAAAAAAAAAAAAAAAAAAAAACTTTTTTTTAAATTATATGATTAACTAATCAGCCGATTCCAGGGGGGGTGCAAGTGCACCCCCTTGCACCTGCCTGCGGGCACCCTTACAATAAGAAGTTCCTGCTGTCTAAAAAGTACTAGGCTTATGAGCATCTGAGTTTGCTATAATCAAGGTAGTTCTTGGGGTGGAAAGAAAGGTAGTGGTTGGATGGGGTGGGTGATATTAGAGTGGGAGTTGCAAGGGCATATCCAGCATGTTTTTAGGTGCGCTTTTAGTAAAGTTATTTAGTAGGTTATACAGCAATAAAATGTAAATATATGTTTGTATACAGATTTCATGTGGAAAATGGTATGTGCTGCAGTGGGACTCAAACCGGGAATGCCTGCTTGTTAGGTGAATGCTCTGACCACTACACTATTGCTCCGCTGTTTCATTTGCATATATCTTCCTTGTTATCCTCTTCAGCCTTTTAAGCTGCATTAACCGTAGCTAAGCGATGGACACACCCGCGCACCTATGGTTAGCTGTATTCAGAGTTTTAGAGATAAATACAGG
Organism: Protopterus annectens; assembly: GCF_019279795.1. Taxonomy (NCBI): domain Eukaryota; kingdom Metazoa; phylum Chordata; order Ceratodontiformes; family Protopteridae; genus Protopterus; species Protopterus annectens. Next base: position 3,800,508 of record NC_056731.1, read on the forward strand.
GGCTACTTCTTTTTATTTTTATGTCCTGTTGTTCTTGTACACATGGGGGACGGTTGGTAGGGATATGCAGACACCTATGAGTGGCCTTGCTTGTTTATTTACAGTTTCTGCTGTTCTACTTTGCAGGGTCATGTTTATTCTGAGAGCTCTGCTCTCAGACATGCCCCCTGCACTCGTCCACGCTCCATGTAGGATTAGCAGGTCAGGCAGCGCGCCTTCATTAATATGCTTAGCACGCTACTGTCCTCCTCCTAAATGGCCACTTCCATGCAGAACTAGCCTAGTCCTGCATGGAAGATTAGTGAATCCGGGGGTATGTATTTTTTGTTTTATTGTGACTATTAAACATTTTTCTCTGATAACTATAAAGTGTATGTTTGAGCTTTTAAAGGAAATTATCATTTTTCTACTTTGAGTGTTTACCAATAAAGTAATGTTTTTGTCAGGCATACTAAAAATATTTTGTAAAATAAATTTAAATTAATAAATGTTAAGAAAATTAAGATCTGCACTAGCCATGGAATAAAAACCATTCCTAATCTGATGAATAAACCTAAATCCATCAGATTATCGCTCATACCTTGACAATCCAGAACATCTGAGCTCCATAAATTGAATTATCATATGGAGAATATTTGTAATAGGAATAAGCGATATTTATATTATTTTGAACAGATATAGTATGATTGTAGATTAGACAGCATTCTAATACAATATAAATGTCTACTTATTGTATAAGCAATTAATATTTACATGAAAGATAGATGACAAGCAATTCAATCATAGTAAAGTAGGATGTAGCATATATAAAACCTCAGTAAAAGGTTATAGCACACAGTTATTTAACATAGTCATCCTTATTGATGAAGTCTTTCAAAACGTATTACTTTATATAACTGGATGGTAATAATATTTATTCCTAATATTCATAATACAATGTATTTTACTGGATATATCAGAAGTTATATTTCATTGTTTGCCAGCATTTAAGTAATCACTTTGTTTGTTGCTAACTTATTTAAAGCATCAAGTTTGTTTTAGGTGAACATTGATGAAAGTTAGTGCATTTTAATTATCAGTGCATCCCTCTACCCCCATTTCCTACACATAAGGATTTTCATATCTGTCATTTCTTATTATAAAATGAGTGAAATTATAGGTTAAAAACAACAATGATTACAAGTTCCCTTTTCGTATTCATAAATTGCCATTTTATGGCAAATACTGAACATTTTTAGATTTAAATGGCAACATTCTATTTTGTATAATCAGCAAAGGTTAAACTGAGTGATTATTGTCAATTTAATATGATTTCTTCAGAATGTGATTGTTACATTCTGTGACATTCCTAGTTCAGGCTTCTACTGTTTCCCTTGAATGACTTTGTCAGTTTGATGTCATGTATAAAACATTAGCTATCTTGGTAACAGCTTAAGTATTTTGTATGGTCAAGATGGGTTGCAAAACCACAATTCAAGTTAAAGCAATTATATGACTCTTTATACACATTTACTTATATGAGAAAATCATCATGCTTCCCCTTGATGTTTAATATAGTGTATGTCATTTATGACAAGTTAAGACAGTAGTGTTAGTATACATAAACTCATGTTATTAAATCCTTTCTTTAATATCTAAATTCAGCAGACTGCTTCATCTTATATGATGATTATATATTGTATGTCTAGATTTACTAAAATCATACATTACATAACTATTGTGTGTTTTTTTTTTTGGCTGTTGCTTAGTTATTTGAGAGACCACAAGCTGTAATGCTTATTCTTATTATTAGCTCATTCCAAGCATGTTTAAGATCCTTCTAGTTTCTTATTTGTTATACCAGAAAGGCTCATCCAGACTCTGCTACACTTTGCTGTGAAGGAAAGGTTAGTTTGCTTTTATTTTTTGTATTTTGTATTACTTTATTGCCTTTCTATATTTTGAATACTGTGGTTTGTTTTCTTTACCTTGTGTTTTACTTGTATTCTGCTTTAACAGCATATTAGAACTTCAAAAGAGATCACAGCTCTCTCTCATCTGAGTCAGGCAGAAATTAGAACCGAGTCAGGCAGAAATTAGAACTGATCAATTAAGGACTCATTCATAAGATAGAAGAGGTCACTTAAGGTTAATCATTAGTTAACTGAGGGGGTGGAGCTAGGAACTAAACCTTCTATTTAAGGAGTAAAATAAAACATTTCAGAGCTTTACCAAAAAGCCTCATCCAGACTCTGCTACACTTTGCTGTGAAGGAAAGGTTAGTTTGATTTTATTTTTTGTATTTTGTATTACTTTATTGCCTTTCTATATTTTGAATACTGTGGTTTGTTTTCTTTACCTTGTGTTTTACTTGCATTCTGCTTTAACATCATATTAAAACTTCAAAAGAGACCACAGTTCTCTCTCTTCTGAGTCAGGCAGAAGTTTTTCCCGCCCTCCCACCCAGTTACAGTTGTCTTGTTATATACCACTGTCTTTCTAGTTGCCTGCCTCGTATGTTAATCTGACCATATATCTCATTTCCTCTCTACTTTCACTGGCTTGTGTGAGTAATCACAAAATCATCATTTTTGAAATCCCTCCCCTTCAACTATTTAAATTTATTAGCCATCCTACTGTATTCCATAGTACCAGAATACAAAAGTGACCACCCCTTTCAATTTGTCTTGCTGTTTTAAAAATAGTAACTCTCCACGAAACCATAACTTTTTAAACAGGTAAAACTGAAGTTACCTACTTTCACATCTAACTTCTCTAGTGCACACTGCAGTGTGCATTTTTTTTTCATCTTACCTTTAAGCATCCTTGTGACTAGCACTTTCTCTAATACCTGCTGGAAAGCACTAGGAAGCCTTAAACTGATACAAGCACTCAACTCTCCTTGTTAATAAGGAGAAATTAATAGTAGGCACTAAACAGCCTATAATTGCAAAGTACCTTGCTAAGGTAAGGGAAAACAGCTCCTGTACTTTACAAAAAAAAAAAAAAGCACAGAACCAGGCATGTCCAAGGGTCAGCTTCCGGTGATTTCTCCTGTCCACCTGGCAAGGGAGCCGACATGATTTTTTGCAGGGGGGTGCAAACCCAGAGCCCCACCCACATAGCTCTCCCAGTCCCCTGCCAACACAGCCCCACCCAAGTCCACCCACCCCAAGCCCCACCTACACAGCCATTCCAGTGTCCCATTACTTGGCTATTTCTCCCCATTTGCCACAGACACTGTTCAAATCTCTGTGTGCATACTGTTTTATGCTTTAGTTCTACAATGATTACAGGCAGTTGGATTTAATTTGCAACTTTTATTTCAAACATTATAGCCAAAACACTGATAGACATTTACTAAACCTAAACAAAGCAATAGTCTTACAATGAAAAGAGACTTGGCATTAAAGCTTCTCTATTTTTGAAACTCACATTCAATGAAACAGCATTGAAACCCACATTCAAAGAAAATGCATCTGGCCAGTGGCAGGTTATTTACCTTTGAACTGTTTTCAAGCAATAGGCTCCTTGCACACTGTTAGGGCCATGCAAAAGTTATTTGATTTACCCGATTGTATTAATTATAATATATAATATATAATAGAATTATATCCCTTGTAATATACAGCAACACTTGTTTGAGTGTGTTTTAAATTTATAGTTTTGAACATTTTTCCAGTAAGCAATGAAACAAAACATACAAACCAATAATGACAAACTGCCCAATTCAGAACATTTCAACCATAAAAGGCCACTCATTACAATCCACCAATATCAGTCAATGCACACAATCTCTGCCGAAGTAAAAGTAATCTGAATAATTCCATATTAAAGATATCTGAAACTAATGAAGAAGTTGTTGCTAGAAAACAACTGTATATTTCAGTGTTTCATCTACAAATTCAGTGCCTGCTGCCGTCAAAGAATAAATTGCCTATGTTAAATTAAAAAAATGGTAAGCTGGTATATTGCAATAGAAAATGGATGGCAAGCTGAAAAACAGGTTCATAGTTATTAAACATCTCATCCAAAGGAGGACATCCTCAGGACTGCAGCATACAAATGTGCATGCTGTAGGAATAAAACCTCAAGCCTCTACAGTAAGATGCAAGTATTCTACTTGTGGTGCTACTAACATAGCTTTAAAACTTTATATCACAATAGAGATACCATTTGCTAAACAAAACAGTTGCACATTGTAAATAGACTTGGCATGAGCAGCAGTAAACTTCGCTTCCCTTAAAACTCACAGTTCCTTGAAAATGCACTTGAAAATAAATTCCACCTGCTAACTCTAACTTGGGCATTTCACTGTCTCTCTCTCTCTCTCTCTCTCTCTGTCACACACAAACATACCACACCACTCAAGGCCTCAACCTTAGTGCAAGAAATCTGGACAAAGCCTAAAATAAATAGGGACAGATTATAAATATGGCTCTTATAAACTTAAAAAATTGCAAGAGTAACAGGATTTGTGTTAGTATGCATTTTTCTAAATGATGTGACATCTAAAACTGAAATGTCTCTCATTATTTAGCAACTTCAATCCTTTTTAGGAGGAATATGGGGCAAAAATCTGGACATTCTGCAAAAACCTGGACAGCTGAGGGGTATGCTACCTCCCTCTCTCACACACACACACACACACACACACACACACACACACACACACACACACACACACACACACACACACACACACACACCAAATAATTCTGGTCAGACTTGAATTAGTTCTGGGAAGGTTGCACTGAACGGCACCGTGCTTGATCTGAAGTGGGTGAAATCCTGGTAGCCAGTGATAATAACTGATCTGCAGCTCAGCAATGTGGAGCATTAAAGCATTTTTAGCAGAGCATTGTTTCATCACTACCTATTGTGGTTGCACATAAGCTGTAGTTATTTCAAACATTTGCCTTTTTTGATTACTACAGAGTACATTTACCCGCCAGAGCTATTGTGTTTTGACTTCAGTGTGGAGCTTACCTAGTTGTTGCAGGGCTTGGCTTTTAAGTAAGGCAGCAATGCTTATTTACCATATACCATTAAAGCCACCCAACTACAAGTGTACTAACACACAGACACTGCTATAAGACACTGGTCTCCAATAAAATGTAATGAGCTTCTGAAAATACTGTAATCCTGTCCTTTTATTACAAATACTGTCATATGCATTTCAATACCCAAGGCTTATACATTATCTAGTTATGTAAATATTCTCTGCATGGCAACAACGAAAAGGCTTTCAATGCTGGTAATTCTTTAACAGTATGCTTACTAAAGCTTACTGGCATCTTACAATCTCCGACAAGCTTACCTGATGTTCATTAAACCATGGCTACTTAAACAGAGCAACAGGGCACTGTGACAGCATGCAGTTCCTGAATAATAAGAAGCATAAATCAACAGTATAAAAATCTGACAGAAAACCAGAACATTCTGCAAAATCAAGGACAGATGAAAAGCCACGGTTCTATTTGTGATCTACCTTGAATGGGGGAATACTCTGCACACTTACACTGCATAACTGCTCCTTGCCTTCCTTGGACACATCCAGAGCCACTACAATGGGGGGGTGGGGTGCAATAAGTATGTCATAATTTGAAATGTCTCTGGCTGACAGTGATGGCTCTGACACTCATACCTCTCAACTTCAGAGCAAGAAATCTGGGCAAAACCATACATAGAACTAGAAGTGGGACACAGGCTCAAAAATAAGGCCAATTTTTAAATATTGCTCTTATTAACTTAGATAATAGAACAGTAGTAGATCTTGCATTAGTACAAATTTTCTGAAGGGTATAAAATCTGAAACTCAAATGTCTGCCATTATTTTCTAACTTCAATCTTTAATGACTTGCCACTATTTTGCCAGAAAACCACAATTTTATGAAAAATGGACCAAAATGTGATGCAAAAATATAAAGTTGCCACACAATACAGCTGGGAACCTGTCAAAAAAGGGACACCTTTTTAATACTAACATTGTTAACTTGAACAGCTAACATAATAAGAGCATCTACATGCATTTCTGAAATAAAAGTAATCTATAACTCTGATCATTACAGTTATATATAATTGTAAACCCTCCACATTTTCTTCCAAAATTGCCATTTTGGAGGAGGGATTATTAGGGGAGAGCAACATTTTGAGCCAAAATTGGGAACAATTGAGAGGTTTGGATATTCCTAATCTACAAAGTTATTTACACGTACCTCTCAACCTCTTAATGCAGGAAATCTGGACAAGGCCAAATATATTGGGGGAACATACAAACACTACTAAAAATTGCTCTTGTATAAACTTAAGACAGTCTTACATTAGCATGCATTTTTCTGAAGGTTATGATGTCTGAAACTCAATGTCTGTCATGTAGTGACTTCATTCCTAAATGATTTGCTAGAAAACCACAAGTTTTATGAGGAACAAACCAAAAATAAGATGCAAATATCTATTCATTCTGCAAAGATATGGACAACTGAGAGGTATAGTTCAACCGGGGCTGTCTGAGTTTGCTACCCCCCCTCACAAAATCATGGTCAAATGGAGCCTCCCCCCTGCAGCCATTCCAATGCGCCATTCCTTGGTTATTTTGCCCCATTTACCATAAACACTGTGATGTGCATACTGCTTTACTTCTGCGATGATTTAGATTTCATTTGAAAGTTTTATTTTGCATTTTACAGCACAAACCCTAATACATATCTGTTAAACAAAGCAATGCAGTCTCACAATGAAAATAGACTCAACATTAAAACTTCTCTGCCCTTGAAACTCACATGCATTGAAACAGCATTGAAACCCACATTCAAAGAAAATACATTTTGCCAGTGGCAGATAAATATTAACTCTGGGCTGTCTTCAAACTCATAGGCCCCTCGAACATAACATACACATGCTCTTTGATACACCTTCCTGACTGTATTACATTATATTCCTTGTAAAATACAGTACAGTTGTTAGAGGGCATTTTAAATGTATTGTTTTGAACATTTTTCCAGTAAACAATAAAACAAAATGCATACACCAATGACAAAACTGCCCAATTCAGAACATTTCCATCATAAAAAGTCTACTCAACCTTCTATAGTCCACCAGTATCAGTAAAAAATATGCACAATCTCTGAAGTAGTAAAATCCACATTAAATAAATTTGTAACTAATAAAGAGGTTGCTGCTAGCAAACAACTGTATATGTCATTGTTTAATCTACAAATAAAGTGCCTGTTACCCTTGAAGAATAAATTGCCTTTGTTGCATGCAATAAAAAAATGATAAGCTAGTAATACTGCAATAGGGAATGGATAGCAAACTGATAACAGGTTCATAGTTACTAGGTATCTTTACCAAAAGGACTGCAGCATCCACCCCCTTTATAACACAGTACAGTATCAGCAATGCATCTACCTACTGTGGGAGTAGAACCCATAGCCTTCAGCATCAAAAGCAAGTACACTATCTGTTGTGCTATGAACAATGCAAGCAGACTAAACATAAGCAGCACTAAACTTTTGCTCCCCTGAAGCTCTCAGCTCCTTGTAAAATCTACTTGACACTCAGCTGTATCTCTGAACTTTGCAGCACAAGAAATCTGGAAAAAGCCAAAATGTATTGGGGGGGGGCAAAAGGCCAAAAACCAGGGACACATTTTAAACATTGCTTGTATAATGTTGGAAAGTTGCTAGAATAAAATGCTGCGTTACCACCATGCATTTCACTGCCACGTCTTGAACCCAGGGGACCCTGTGCAAAACAGTCAGAGCAACATACCACTAAGCCAAATCAGCTGTTTTGTGAAAGAGGAAGACTGAAACTTAAATGGCTACCATTTAGTGAATTCAGTTCTCACCATAGCACAGCTGTCAACCTCTTAGCACAAAATACCTGAACAAAGCCAATAATGGGTGAATACAGCCCCCAAACATTCAGTGAATTCAGTTCTCACCATAGCTCTCAACCTCTTAGCAAAAAACACCCGGACAAAGCCAGTAATGGGGGAATATAGCCCCCAAACATATTCAGTGAATTCAGTTCTTACCATAGCTTTCAATCTTAGCACAAAACCTGGATGAAGCCAATAATGGGGGAGGGATACAGTCTCAAAGATAGGGATACATTTCAAATATCCATCTTGTACACTTAGAAAATTGCTAGAATAAAAGCTTTTGTTACCATGCACTTTCTGAAGAATATGAAGTCTGATATTCAAATGAGTGTCATTTTTTTAACATTTGTTAACCAGGAAAGTCTGACTTGGAAAAAAAGCTAATTTTTAGCAGAGGCCTAGGGAGAAACACTCCAGACAGACACATGTTTTTTTAAGATGGGAGGAAACAAAAACAGGGAAGGCATACAGATTCCACACAGAAGGTAAGGCACCCCAGCCAAGAATCAAACCAGAGGACATGTAGCTGTCAGGCAACAATGCTACCACTGGCTTTGCAAGGACACAAATACAGAAACCACAGATTTTTATGAGGAACAGAAAAAGTACACACACACACACACACACACACACACACACACACACACACACACACACACACACACACACACACACACACACACACACCAGTCCCATTTTCCGACCAACTACTCACTCTGAAAGTGTCCCATCTTCTGCTCACTCCTAAGTATCCGTCCATCGCGCTTGCGAACCCGAAACCGTCCGTGTCCCGCCTCCATCTCCAGTGAAGTCCGTCTCAGTTCCCGCTTGTGAACCCGAAACCGTCCGTGTCAATTCCCGCTTGCAAACTTGAAAATATGTGCACTGCCTGCACGATGAGCGATGATGTCAGCATGCCCGCGACTGGACTTCTTTCTTCTTAAAGAAGAACGCGCCTGCGGGCGCCCTTACAATAAGAAGTTCCTGCTGTCTAAAAAGTACTAGGCTTATGAGCATCTGAGTTTGCTATAATCAAGGTAGTTCGTGGGATGGAAAGAATGGTAGTGGTTGGATGGGGTGGGTGATATTAGAGTGGGAGTTGCAAGGGCATAGCCAGCATGTTTTTAGGTGCGCTTTTAGTAAAGTTTTGAAGTGGGTGCATGATGGTATGGAGGTAATTGTGGGTGGGAGGGAGTTTCATAATTTGCCTATGGCGCAAGAGAATAGTGCTTCACCAGCAGAGTTATTGGCTTTAGTGATCTGCAAGTGATTTTTGTTACTGGATCTTAGTGGCCTGGTGGTGCGATAGGGTTGGAGTAGATTCTGGAGGGATGGGACATTTAGTGGATGGTATTTTTAGTACTTATTATGGCACTGACTCTTCACATGTGCATTTCATGCAGTACTCCAGTTCACATTTAAATGTTATTTAGTAGGTTATACAGCAATAAAATGTAAATATATGTTTGTATACAGATTTCATGTGGAAAATGGTATGTGCTGCAGTGGGACTCAAACCAGGAATGCCTGCTTGTTAGGTGAATGCTCTGACCACTACACTATTGCTCCGCTGTTTCATTTGCATATATCTTCCTTGTTATCCTCTTCAGCCTTTTAAGCTGCTTTAACCGTAGCTAAGCGATGGACACACCCGCGCACCTATGGTTAGCTGTATTCAGAGTTTTAGAGATAAATACAGGGGCTACTTCGTTTTATTTTTATGTCCTGTTGTTGTTGTACACATGGGGGACTGTTGGTAGGGATATGCGGACACCTATGAGTGGCCTTGCTTGTTTATTTACAGTTTCTGCTGTTCTACTTTGCAGGATCATGTTTATTCTGAGAGCTCTGCTCTCAGACATGCCCCCTGCACTCGTCCACGCTCCATGTAGGATTATGAGGTCAGGCAGTGCACCTCCATTAATATGCTTGGCAAGCTACTGTCCTCCTCCTAAACGGCCACTTCTGTGCAGAACTAGTCTAGTCCTGCATGGAAGATTAGTGAATCCGGGGGTATGTATTTTTTGTTTTATTGTGACTATTAAACATTTTTCTCTGATAACAATAAAGTGTATGTTTGAGCTTTTAAAGGAAATTATCATTTTTCTACTTTGAGTGTTTACCAATAAAGTAATGTTTTTGTCAGGCATACTAAAAATATTTTTGTAAAATAAATTTAAATTAATAAATGTTAAGAAAATTAAGATCTGCACTAGCCATGGAATGAAAAACATTCTTAATCTGATGAATAAACCTAAGTCCATCAGATTATCGCTCATACCTTGACAATCCAGAACATCTGAGCTCCATAAATTGAATTATCATATGGAGAATATTTGTAATAGGAATAAGCGATATTTATATTATTTTGAACAGATATAGTACGATTGTAGATTAGACAGCATTCTAATACAATATAAATGTCTACTTACTGTATAAGCAATTAATATTTACATGAAAGATATATGACAAGCAATTCAATCATAGTAAAGTAGGATGTATAAAACCTCAGTAAAAGGTTATAGCACACAGTTATTTAACATAGTCACCCTTATTGATGAAGTCTTTCAAAACGTATTACTTTATATAACTAGATGGTAATAATATTTATTCCTAATATTCATAATACAATGTATTTTACTGGATATATCAGAAGTTATATTTCATTGTTTGCCAGCATTTAAGTAATCACTTTGTTTGTTGCTAACTTATTTAAAGCATCAAGTTTGTTTTAGGTGAACATTGATGAAAGTTAGTGCATTTTAATTATCAGTGCATCCCTCTACCCCATTTCCTACACATAAGGATTTTCATATCTGTCATTTCTTATTATAAAATGAGTGAAATTATAGGTTAAAAGCAACAATGATTACAAGTTCCCTTTCCATATTCATAAATTGCCATTTTATAGCAAATACTGAACATTTTTAGATTTAAATGGCAACATTCTATTTTGTATAATCAGCAAAGGTTAAACTGAGTGATTATTGTTAATTTAATATGATTTCTTCAGAATGTGATTGTTACATTCTGTGACATTCCTAGTTCAGGCTTCTACTGTTTCCCTTGAAAGACTTTGTCAGTTTGATGTCATGTATAAAGCATTAGCTATCTTGGTAACAGCTTAAGTACTTTGTATGGTCAAGATGGGTTGCAAAACCACAATTCAAGTTAAAGCAATTATATGACTCTTTATACACATTTACTTATATGAGAAAATCATCATGCTTCCCCTTGATGTTTAATATAGCGTATGTCATTTATGACAAGTTAAGACAGTAGTGTTAGTATACATAAACCCATGTTATTAAATCCTTTCTTTAATATCTAAATTCAGCAGACTGCTTCATCTTATATGATGATTATATATTGTATGTCTAGATTTACTAAAATCATGCATTACATAATTATTGTGTTTTTTTTTTGGCTGTTGCTTAGTTATTTGAGAGACCACAAGCTGTAATGCTTATTATTAGCTCATTCCAAGCATGTTTAAGATCCTTCTAGTTTCTTATTTGTTATACCAGAAAGGCTCATCCAAACTCTGCTACACTTTGCTGTGAAGGAAAGGTTAGTTTGCTTTTATTTTTTGTATTTTGTATTACTTTATTGCCTTTCTATATTTTGAATACTGTGGTTTGTTTTCTTTACCTTGTGTTTTACTTGCATTCTGCTTTAATAGCATATTAAAACTTCAAAAGAGATCACAGCTCTCTCTCATCTGAGTCAGGCAGAAATTAGAACTGAGTTAGGGAGAAATTAGAACTGATCAATTAAGGACTCATTCATAAGGTAGAAGAGGTCACTTAAGGTTGATCATTTGTTAACTGAGTGGGTTGAGCTAGGAACTAAACCTTCTATTTAAGGAGTAAAATAAAACATTTCAGAGCTTTACCAGAAAGGCTCATCCAGACTATGCTACACTTTGCTGTGAAGGAAAGGTTAGTTTACTTTTATTTTTTTTGTATTTTTTATTACTTTATTGCCTTTCTATATTTTGAATACTGTGGTTTGTTTTTGTTACCTTGTGTTTTACTTGCATTCTGCTTTAACATCATATTAAAACTTCAAAAGAGACCACAGTTCTCTCTCTTCTGAGTCAGGCAGAAGTTTTTCCCGCCCTCCCACCCAGTTACAGTTGTCTTGTTATATACCGCTGTCTTTCTAGTTGCCTGCCTCGTATGTTAATCTGACCATATATCTCATTTCCTCTCTACTTTTACTGGCTTGTGTGAGTAATCACAAAATCATCATTTTTGAAATCCCTCCCCTTCAACTATTTAAATTTATTAGCCATCCTACTGTATTCCAGAGTACCAGAATACAAAAGTGACCACCCCTTTCAATTAATCTTGTTGTTTTAAAAATAGTAACTCTCCACGAAACCTTAACTTTTTAAACAGGTAAAACATAAGTTACCTACTTTCACATCTAACTTCTCTAGAGCACACTGCAGTGTGCATTTTTTTTTCATCTTACCTTTAAGCATCCCTGTGACTAGCAGTTTCTCTAATACCTGCTGGAAAGCACTAGGAAGCCTTAAACTGATACAAGCACTCAACTCTCCTTGTTAATAAGGAGAAATTAATAGTAGGCACTAAACAGCCTATAATTGCAAAGTACCTTGCTAAGGTAAGGGAAAACAGCTCCTGTACTTTACAAAAAAAAAAAAAAAAAGCACCGAACTAGGCATGTCCAAGGGTCAGCTTCTGGTGAGTTCTCCTGTCCACTTGGTGAATCTGGGCATACTGGGGCAATGCAGCAATTGTGTCATGTACACAGACAACCCTTTCCTCCTACCACCCAACACTACAACCTGTGAGAGATGCACTTACATTGCCAAAATGGAAGCAAAGCTCTCTCCACCCAAGATTGTGCTAGACAGTCAAGAGGAGAAGGTTAACACCCACACTACACCTCAAGCAACACATAGCCCTTCTAAACCCACACCACCAACACCCACATATAGCAACACTAAATCCACATATGCAGAGGTCCTTAACTGTAACCTGCCCAAGCAACAAAGACCTCTGAAGCTGAAACACAAGCAAACACCAATCACAACCAAAGTGTCACATAGTTCACAGCACCAGTGTGCCACCCAGCAACAGCCCCTAAGGCAAGACAATGTACCTAAAACTTTAGTCATAGGTGACTCTATAGTCCGGCACACTGATGTCCCTCTCACCAGGTTGAACAAGGAGAAAATTACAGTCAGCTGCCTGTCAGGTGCCAGGATCTGCCACATAATGCATGCACTCAAGTCACTCCACAACAAGTACAAATATGACTTTGTCATTGCCCATGTTGGAGTGAATGACTTGAGACGTACTTCCCTGGACTACATGAAAAGAGACATGGAAGAGCTCTCGGCTCATGTGGCCCAGGCAGGTATGACCCTAGCCCTGAGTAGCATCCTGCCTTCACCCAGAATGATACCACAATATAAGGACAAAATGATTGACTTCAGCAATTGGCTAAGCTTCTGGTGTCATTCAAAGGGGATCTAGTATCTGTATGCCTGGGACGACATGATTGACAGACCACAATGCTTTGCCAGAGATGGTCTGCACCTGTCGCCCCTGGGATTCAGGTTACTGGCTAAGGCTCTTGCCACCCCTATAGTGCCTTTTTTAGGCAAAGATCGAAGGACAAAACCACCACCGTAACAGGTACAAGCATACAAAATCTGAAGGCAATGCTACTCAATGCTAGAAGTCTAAACCTCAAAATGCAGTCTCTCAAGGCACTCCTAAAAATGGAGAACATCGATATCTGTGCAGTAACTGAGACCTGGTTCAAGGCTCCAGAGAGCACCCCTGCAATACCAGGCTACAACTCTTAATACATTTTTCAGCCACCAAACCAGGACCGAAACACGAAAGGTGGAGGAGTGTCAATATTAACCAAGGATATTCACACCACCAGGCTAGTTGCCCAACACAATGTGTCTGAAATTCTCCAGGTGCAACTAACACTAGGTAAGACTGCAATCCAAATTGTAGCTTGCTACAGATCCCCCACCATACCCCAAGATTCACACTACACCTTTCTAAACATACTGGAAGATATTAAGATAGAAACAAACACTCTGATACTGGGTGATTTTAACTACCCTGCCATTAACTGGGAAAACTACTCATGTACCAACACCTTTGCCCAATGGTTCTTGGAATTCATAAATTCCAATGCCCTGGATCAACTAATCCACAGTCCCACCAGGGGCTCCAATATCTTAGACATGGTCATTACCAACATGGGAAATCGATGCTCCACACCTATGGTCACCCCCTCGTTAGTCAGGTCTGACCATAAGCTAATCACTCTTAACATCCACATCCCACCCCCACCCTCCAGTAAAGAAACCTCCATAAAACACTTCTCCAGAGCCAACTTCATGCTACTCAAGTCAGAAGTGACAAACTTCATGACACCCATGCAGACGGGAACTGAAAGTGCAACTGCTGAATCCTACACTAAGGCACTGTACAAGCACATCCACTCATGCATGAATCATGCCATCCCAAATAGAACCAAGATGCTCTCATCCAAAAAAAGGAAGCCAATCTGGTGGTCCCCTGCCATAAACAAACTTTACAACAAAAGGAAGAAACTGTTGCAGAAAATAGGAAAATCCCTGGATGCAAAAAATTCCCTTACCAGCCTCAGTAAGAAGCTGAGATCCCTCATCAAATCCTGCAAAGCTAGTTACGAAAATAAAATTGCCAAAGATTCCTTAGACAACCACAAGGCATTTTATAACTATGTCAAGAATCTAAATGGCAATGCTCAGATCTGTTCTAAGCTAAAATAGAATAGCATTAAATATACTGATCCAAAGGATATTGCCAATATCCTGGCAGATCGATTGAGTGCCAACTTCACCCCCCTCTCACCCCCTAAATGGCCCATCTCAATACCGGAAGATTGCCAAATTCCGGTAATAACGGTCACACAGGTAAAAAACGCACTCTCCAAAGCTAAGAATACAGCATCCATGGGACCAGATGACATTCCGGGCTGTGTACTACATGAACTACTATATGAACTGGTACCTCACCTAAGTGTCATGTTTAATCATAGCCTCACCTCTGGTTTCGTGCCCACTGAGTGGCGCAGAGCTACAGTTATCCCACTCTGCTAGGGGGAAATCCACCTTGGATCCCGGAAACTACCATCCCATCAGTCTGACAAGCCTTATCTGCAAGGCCATGGAGCGTATTATCATGGAACTTATAAACAAAGACATTGGCAACCTTCAGACACTGGACCCCACCCAGTTTGGGTTTGTGAAGGGCCGTTCTTGTCTCCTGAACCTGACTGACTTCTTTGAATCAGTCTCCAGAGCCATGGACAAGGGTAAGGTGGTCCACACAGCCTATCTGGACCTTGCCAAGGCCTTTGACACCATCCCCCATTCAGGAATCATAGATAAACTTACTAAGCTGGGCATTAAACCCTACATCACACAATGGGTTGCTAACTGGCTTACTGATAGAACCCACACTGTAAAAGTAACTGACTCCAAATCCAGCTCCAGACAAATGACAAGTGGAGTACCTCAGGGTTCAGTCCTGGGACCTCTCTTGTTTGGCATCTACTTCTCTGAAGTACAGGTCAACACTAAGGGACTCTGGCTAACAAATTTTGCAGATGACTGCAAACTGGGAGCCACTATTGAATCCCCAAGTGATGTGGATACTCTACAAAAGGGCCTTACAGAAACAGATGATTGGTGCCAGAGCCCTGGGCTCAAGCTCAATGCCAAGAAATGTATAGTTATCCCCTTTGGGAAAAAACATGTATCTGTGAATTACCATATAGGTGGCAGTACACTAAACACTGAAAGTGTGATAAGAGACTTAGGGACACAGGTGGACAGTGGTTTCACCTTCGATAACCACATCGCCACAACAGTCAGGAAATCCTTCTATGTGGCATACCTCATCACTAAGGGCTTTTCATCTAGAAAAAAGGAGGTCATTGTCCCACTGTACTCATCCCTCATTAGACCCATTATAGAATACAACACCCAGTTTGGTATGTACCTCTCAAGACATCTGCAACAACTGGAAAGGCTGCAGAAATACCTCACTAAAAGAATCACAGGCCTAAAGCAGATGCCCTGCACTGACTGCCTTAAAAAACTCCAGCTATACTCTGTCGCATATCGTCTACTCAATGGCGATCTCTGCTTAACATACAAGGCCATGTCAAACCCAGAGCTGTTGGACATGCTACATTTAAAGAAATCCCAATCCCTCAGAGCGACATACTCCAGGGATCTAATCCTTGTCATCACAATAAACAAAACATGCTGGAGGGATAGGCTCCTGACCCAGAGACTCCCCAGACTCTGGAATAGATTGCCCATACATGTCAAGCAGAGTGCCTCTTTGGCCCTCTTCAAAAGGAACCTTGACGATTGGATGGGAGAAAGGAAATTCACCCCAGGCATCACGTCAGTCACCCTGCTAGACAGGGGTCCAGGGAAGTAAATAGTGTGGGAAGAAATAGCCAGGGAATTGTTATGGCTAGGCTTGTATAGGCCCTAGGGCTGATAGCCTAGTACCAACCTATGAACCTATAAGTATATTTCCATCCTTACATACACGCATCAGTACTTCAAGCACGGGCAACAATGCCTATCCAGTTTTACCAGAATACCATTCATTAGTTCATGTGATGTGTTTTCAAGCTGTTCTTAAAATATCCAAACCAATATTTGTCCTGTTCCATTTTACCAGCCTGTTCCATGCAGTGGCCACTCTGCCATTGAACCACTCAACACACCTTCCATTCCCACAGATATTTCCACAAAGGAAATTTGATGACTCTCTAGCACTTCATGGCAACCCCAAACACCCCTAGAATCAGCTCTCCCCATATGCCCAACATGTCCGAACAAGCTCACCTCCCAGACCACTGCAAAGGGTACTGCACAAGATGAAGTGCTCTTAGTCTTTCACAATAACTCAGACTTCCACTGTTATGTAAGTCCTTAATGTGTTTGGACCAAAATACATTTTAAATCTAAAATTGCGATTATTATTTGTTTATTTTTTTTGTTTAGCTCATTAAGTCTTGGGAGACCATCAGTATGTGTACATGTAGTTTAAAACAGCCCCTTTATTATATATATTTTTTTAAAACCAAAAACTTCATTGTCGAGAATCATCTCGGATGCCCCTCAGAGTCATTAAGCATTATCGTCACTTTGTCTCCTTCACCATAGCAATCTGGGAGTGTCTGCTTCTATTAGTGCATCTGTGTACTGCATATCAGAGGTTCACAATGCACCTGAAGCAAAACTTCACTTCACTGCAAATTCAAGCCTAAATTCCCTCCCTTTCAGTGAGGCAGCAGCCAGGAAAAGAACGGAGAGCAAACAGAAAAAAAAAAACCCTCCCAACAAGCCGCCACAACAACAGATAACACATTCTTCCAGCCTTCCCACCTCTCACTCAGCAGATGTATAAACAAACTATTCTCTGCCAAAATATCCCAAATCACATTTTTTCCACCCTCTTCCCCTGGATCCAGGCTAAAACACCAAATGTATCTTCCTAATACACAAGCATCAGTAAACCTCGATCACAAGCTGCAACCCACAGCTTCCCGGAGACAAAAACAGCAACATACAACAGCTGTCAGACACAGCTGCAGCCACACACACCATGTCAGGCTTAATCAAACAGCACTCAAAGTTATGATACTTGTCATAATTGACATTAACTATGTTTAGACAGAATAATAATGACATTTATACTACCTGCCAGACACAGCTGCATCCATGCACACCATATCAGGATTGATCAAACAGCACTCAAAGCTATAATACCTGCCATAATTGATATTAACTATGTTTAGACAGAATAATAATGACATTTGTACTAGCTGCCAGACACAGCTGCATCCACGCACACCATATCAAGACTGATCAAACAACACTTGTAGCTGTGATACCTGCCATAATTGATATTAACTATATTTAGACGGAATAATAATGACATTTGTACTAAGAGCTTGCTACTATTATTCAACCAGGATATAAATGACATTTCTAAATCATACTTTAACTGAAGAAGGCATTAGTCTCCATGACAGCATTTTTTTCAAAACACTCTACTGTTACTGCTATTATATATGATGTTAATTTGTTACATTTGAGCCTGAACTCTGATGAATGGAACCTTGTTGAATTAGTTAATTAATTACTTAAATTATTATAAGTAAAAACAATGAAAAATGAACAAGATAAGTATTCACTGAGTTCAAGTAGGGGGATAGAAACTTTTATGTTTATATTATATGTTGCTTTGTTTGGCTTATATATAATATAAATAAGTAACCCATCTTGACCTACCTTTGTGAAGAATTACTGGACTCTTAGAACATTCTGAATAAATAATTACTGTTTCTCAGTTGTTTAAGAAACCCTCCTTTTTAAAAAAAAATAAAATAAAAACAGATGACAAGTGATGTACCATATCAATTGATTGAGACATGTAGTTTTAAGAGTTATTTTTTTGGGACAGGTATCTTGGAATCAGTTTTTTGTTTCTTCTTTCTAGCATCAGTCCAAGAGTTTGTTTCTTTTATCTGTTAAGAGTAGTGGCCATCCATTCCATTTCTTCAGGGATCGACACTATGTTGTTGTTTTTGATGAATATAGTAGCTTCTTCTTAATCATTAAAGGTTCTCATCTCATTGGCAAAAAATATTTTTATCTTGGCTGGAAATGCCAACTGCACTGTAATGTGGTTTTGTTTCAACAGTTTTATTATTGGCTAGACTTTTTTCCCTTTGTTCTAGTATTCTGGAAGAATAATAATTGTCAAACCTTATCAAGCTTTGATTGTATTTTAAGGGTGATTTTCTCCAAGTAGATTTTAATATTAGTTCCTTGTCCAGAAATGAAAGACATTTTAAACTATGGATCTAGGTGGAGTATTTGTTGAGTTAGAAGCAGGTTTCTTCAGTGCTCTATGCGCCCTTTCAGTTCCAATGGGAAGTCCATCTTTCAAGTCTAAAAATTCAGGAATCCAGGTTGTTAAGAATGAAATAATGTATTCTCCTTCAGTGTTTTCAGGCAGACCAAAGATCCTTATGTTGTCTCTCCTTTCCCTGTTTTCTAAGTCATCTATTTTGTTAAGCAGCCATGTATTCTGCTTAAGCAGAAATTCTTTTTGGAATTCTTCATCTTTGAGTCTCCCTTCAGTGTCATTTAGAGAAGTCTCTATATTTGTTATTTTTGTATGGTGTTGCTGTAATAGTTCCTTAGGAGTATCAGTCTGTTTTTGAGAATTTAATTTGAGGTTTTCTAAGCCATTTTTAAAGCCATCCATCTTTAAAGATATTTCCTCTAATGTAGATGTCATCAATTGCAGTTCTTTTTTCAAAGTAGCATCTGCATGAGAATTCCTTGAGTTGTTCATATTCAGTGATTCAATATATCTCCAAGTTACTTGATAGGAAAATTTTTGTATATCTCCAGCAAAATTTATATTTATGTAGTTTAGTAGTTTATCTATAGATTTCTGATGTTTTAAACCTGAAAATAATAAAATATTCCTATATTATTATACTAGTTTATGGAGCTCTCAAAATTCACTGCTCTCTGTTGGCCATCTAGGCTCCACTAGAGAGAGATAGTTTTTGAACCATGGCAGTGGATTATCATTAATGCCTATTTCAGTGAGATGGTCTAGGAGAACTAAGTGATCAAGATCAAAGGCTCTAGTGAGGTCAGTAAAAATTGCTGCAGTAATTAGTCCTCTGTCCATTTTAAAAACAATACTGAATGTCCATATAGCTGTAGATGTACTGTGACTAGGTCAAATGCCATGCTGCTTTTGACAGAAAAGGTGGTATTAGTTGATGTATTGAGTGAGTTGCAAATAAAGTAATTTTTCCAGAATCTTTCCTAAGGTACGGAAAATAAAAATGGGCCAAAAGTCTGATGGAGTAGAGGCACTGGGTTTCTTAGGTAGATATTTTACAATAACATTCTTCCAGATATTAGGCATAATATTTAGAGTAATATATAGGTTGTAGACATATTTCAATGGGGTTATAATGCTGTCTCTACATTGACAAATAAACCATGGGTGTAGGTTGTCAGTACCAGGGTGGCTATCAAGTTTAATCTGTTCAAGCAGAGGGTAGATGTATTTGGACATGATAGATCTGAAGTAGAGTGAAGAGATGTATGGAGAGGAAGTGAGAATGCCATATGCAGTTTGGGATTGGCTACAGAAAGGGCTGGGAAGGCTGCTGAATTGAGAAAGGAAATCAGACTCAGAAAATTTAGAGGATGTGGAATTCAAGGAGGGAATATTTTTCCATCAGGAAAGACAATTGGCCTCTATCAAGATGATTCTGGATGATTTTATTAGTGAAGTATAGCATGATTTCATCAAGTGACGTTTTGATACTATATAGCTGTCTTGGCAAGGTATGGAGCTGGGTGTAATGCTGTGTGGGTACAGTAGTAGAAAGTACTTTCCAAGAATGCCATTACTTCTTTCAGAGTTGTAGAAGAGCTTTGAGCTCATAGGATAACCAATTGTAAGTTTTAGGTTTGTATAGTCTTTGGATTAATGGGAAGCAGGAGATATGCAGGTCAGTCATTACATAGGTGAGTAGTTCTGCAGCAGTGTTAGGGTCAGATGAGCTCAAAACTGGTGACCAGTCAATTAAGGAGAGGGTGGATTAAAGTCTGTTGATGTTATTCTGTGATTAATTACAGAAAGTTATAAGCTTTGGGGGTATGTTTACATATGGATGATGGATATGAATAATAGGGCAGTGGTCACTTAAAGATGGTGGATGGATGGCGATATTTGTGACAAGAGAAAATGTGTTATTTAACATGAGATCTAGGAGGGAGTGGTGAAATGTAATGAGTTTGGGTCTAGTAGGTTGAGATATGAGCTGAGTGAGGATGCACTGTGATAGAATAATATTCAAGCCATTAGAAATGGGACCAAACAGGTTGAGATAGAAGTCTCCAAGTATTATGAGATTTCTGATATTTTTTGTGGAGGAAGTTATTTCTTTTAGTAGGTTATTTAGTTTGGAAGGTGAGGAAGGAGGTGGTAGATATGCTACAGTGAGATGTAGAATAGCATTCTTGTGGGAGGAAATGTATACAAGTAGTCAGTTAGAATAATTATTTGTGTTACTGTTTTCTTGAGCAACTAGCTGAATATTTAAATGTGACTTGAACAGAAGGAGGGTTCGACCTCCCTGTCTTGTGCCTGGTTTGGGATAAAAAAAGTAGTTGCAACCAGGAAAAAATAAAGTAAAGTAGTATTGTTAGCCTTAACCCACGATTCTGTGAAAGCACCTAAATCAGGTTTATGTAATGTAATGAAGGCATTAATCTGGTCAGTTTTGTTTTTTATATTTTGTGCATTGATTAGGATACAGGAGAGTGGAGATGGACCTGGTTTAGCTATAATATTACCTCAAAGAAGCAATATGTGTAAGACTGGTGAAACATCTGTGGAGATGTTTAGACAGGTGCAGGAGTAGATTATTGTATGATAAGGAGTAATTAACTGAAGTACTTGGAGTGATACATGTGGATTATGGTACTGGAAGGAAGATGGATGATATCTATGGAGTGCTTACCTTGGAATGAAGAGACTATAACATAGTAGTGTTAAACAGTACTGGGTGAAGAAGAGCGGGGAGCACTTGACAAAGTGAGTGATATGGTAGGTATTGTTTGGAGGAATAGTTATGGGTGTTAGCAGGAGGAGCAAAAGTAGGTAGTTAGGGAAAAGCTGGAGTAAATTATATAGTAAAGAAGAGAAAGATACAAAGCTAGGCAGGAGAAATGTTAATACCTGCTTAAGTGTGAGAGTGGAAGTTGGAAGGGGTGGTGATATTCTGAAAGAAGAGGGTGCGGAAAAGAGTAAATAAATGTAGTGACCTGGGGTTGGCTGGGGAATTGGAAGTAGGAGGGGTTAAAGTAGGCCAGAAATTGCACTCTTTGTGAATCAATGAGCTTGCATGCCCTCTGTCAGTAAGAATATTCACTGGTAAGCAGATATATAAGAATAGCTTTATGTTCTAGAAAAAAATAATGGAGAGAAATAGTTTTACGAATTAAAAAAATAATAATAAACTTACTAGCCAGAGTTAATTGATTAAATCAGAATGTGGGGGGGGGCACAGCCGAGCTTATTTAGTAGTTATACAAAGTTTGAATCAAACCCAAAAGTTCTCCAAGCACTTGCCAAGTGGAAGGGAAAATAGACGAGGCATGTAAAATATCACTTGCAATTTTGTAAGCTGTAGCATTTGAATGTATGCAGCAGAAGGACTGCAGAAGCAAGTACCTTGTGCATTTAATTAATTATTTGTTGGACCCTGACAAAAGCTATATTTCTACCATTGAAATGTATCATTAAAAGAAAAAAAGTGCTCCGGAGCTGTTCAGGACAAAACAGGTTTCGATTACTACAAGGGAAGCCTTAAATCCAATCAGAGTTTTGCTAATCTGTAAAATGGATCAAATTAAAAGTTACAATTGGAAAAGTATAAAAATTAAAACAATTACAGCTATCACATAAAAAAGTCAATATAAAACTAGTCATTAGACTTTAAGAGATGGAACAACCACACTGAAAAAAAAAAAAAACAGCTTGTCCTAGCTTGGGGTAGAAATACAACAACAAAATGTCTGGGAATTACAATACTGAGAAGGTTGTTTACAGCTCCCAGTGCTCTAAATGTTTTGTTTTTATGTGGGAAAATTTTTTTCTAAGTTAAAAAGAAGGATAGCCCAGCACAATTCTGAGATTAAAAACATTTAATAATTTTTTAGAAAAACATAGTATTGAGTCCCAGGGCACACTTGTTTTTTGTTTCACATCTGGAACATTGTTAAGATGGATCTGTTCAGATGGGAACTGCATTGTCATTCTGGAAAAGGAGCTTGCATGGCAGAGTCATCTGAATGCCTGCAACTCAACTGATATAAATACTGCTTGTTCAGTCAATAGTATTCTACAGCTCAAGAAACTGGATCAAAAAATGTTTTACTAGTATTTCATTGTTATTTTGAAAAAAATATTATTTTGAACTTTGTCCCTCCTGGCTTGGGCTCATTTTATTGTTTTCAGATGTTATCCTGCCATTATTTTCTGATTCTTCAGTTGTATGTTTGGTTACAGGCATTAGTTACATTGATTAACATTTAAATTGATTTTCATTCTTATTCTTCCCTGGGATTCAATAAATTCCCTATAGGCTTCACCTACACAGAGTTTACGCGTGAGCATAGTGATGCACAGTGAACAGCAGCACAAATTACATATTCATGCTGTGCACCACATTTAAACATAAACAAGCTTGGTTTTGTGGCTGGCAACAGTGTTGCTGGCCAGGAAATTGTGTAAATCAACCTGGATAGCAAACCTGGTTACCTCAGAGCAAAGTAGCTTTGCAGGATTGTACCTGAGATATACGTCGCTTCACACATTTCAACAAATTTAGATGGCATGTATGTGTTCCACAGGGCTTAACATATAAGTTATGTACACAGTACAGGGAAGTGTATACAGGGCAGAGTATTGTGAAATCCCATTCCAGGCATTCTGCACAAAAGTCGTGTAAATGATCTGTAAGGGTACATAGACTGCCACGTAAAATAAACAGTCAAGGGAAGTGTGTGTATTGAATAGGGACACACAGATGAAGTGTAGGAATGAACACAAGGAAAGAGGACAGGTGAAACTGTCTAATGTACAGCAGATGAGGGTATGTCAATGATGGTTGTAGCAGAAACACCAATCACATGTCAGTATGGTATAGTACGGACTGCACAATGAAAATGTGTATTATGTGACAGTCACACAAGGTGACATAACAGTGGAGAAGATGTCTTTGTGAGATAAGCATCCTTACATGAAAAACGCAGACGATGTCTACCAGGGATGTTATATACAATTGGGGTAGTGTGTATGTTGTGAAACTGCGCAAACTGATTTGCCTTAATATGAGTGGAATCTCAGCAGAGGTCTCCAAGTGGGGCACAGATACAGACACATGGACAACAGTAAAAGAAGCATGCAAAATCATGGACAATATCAGAATAATACCAACAGTAATCCCATGTCTCTGATGTAACATATGTGATTCTGAGTAATCAGAAATGGTTCTGCACAAACACACTTGTGCAATTATTATGACATGTCAGCAATATATGAGGGTAATCACACACACCATCCTGACACTGTAACATCTGCTGGAGGTGTTACAAGGGACACTGCTAAACCTGTATGTGATTTTAGCATCAATACAGGCAAGTTGACTGGTGTGCATGGCATATACATGGCATAACCCACACTGTCATGAATGTAACCAATATCATCAATGTTGTCAAACAGCTATGTGTGTACTGTGTGCATCACCAGAACCAGTATCACACATGCATCTGATGTAACACCTTGATGAGGGTTCCGCACCATCAGACAGTAATGTCTATGCAATAAAAAGAACCCCTAGTTATGGCCAATAAGATGTGTGACAGCTCACTGTGGCAAAGGTGGTAAGCTTCACATACACATCGCTGGAAGATATGTAGGGAGGTACATGAGGAAGAATATGTTGCACTCAGTTATTGGTGTGATGAAGTCTGTGAACTGTGGAGGTATTATGGCCTTTGATGTGGATGTCCTTCACATACCCAGTAGTTATGTTACATACAAGGTAGTAATCAGCACTGTGGCCACATGCTGATGGATGTTCCACATACCATCTACCTAAGGACACAGGTCACATTCCACTTGGTCTGCTTATAGGGTGTGATGTCTACATTATCCTTGGGTTGTGTGTTTGTTTTTTATGACATTACAAATCCCCGTATGTTTTTATTTCATCTCATGTGCTGCCATGGCTGTGGCAGCAATCTTTGGTACGTGTTGATACTGTCTGTATTATACTAATATCACAGATGGAGTAAAGGATTGCCCACAGTGTGTAGTCCTTCAGACAGCTGTTTGGACACAGGATGTGTATGTCATTTGTGATGTCTGTGACTTAAATAATGGACAGAAAGGGCCTATCAGACAGCCCTGATGTATGGGCCTCATCACTGAGATATAGGTCACTTCACACATTCCAACATATTTTGATGCCATGTATGTGACCTACTGGTCTACCCACTTGGTGAAATAGGTGTTTATGGCCACATCTGACAGTGCTGATTGAATACCACAGTGTTGATTTGTGTCAAACGCCTTGGCTTGGTCAGGATCAACAGGATGATAGTGTTGTCATCATGCATGCTTTCAACAATCTCTTTGAGGACATCTAACAGATGTAACAGATATAATGCAGCATAAATAACTCACACAGGTCTGTTGCACACAGCTGAGATATTACTAGTGTCTATTTAGAAAAAGTCCATGATAACATGCTAGTTTACTTCACAGATGACAAGAGTCAGCATGTGTCTATAAATGCATGCAGCAGGTGCTGTCCCTCCCAACTCTGATGGATGCATGTTGATGTACACCCTTCAACAGAACATAGTCCATGTGGAAGGTGTGTTGAAGTATGTATTTGACTGTGTCAGGAAGGTGTATGTGCTGAGTCATGCTATAGGTGATCTGTGATGTTGTCACAGCCCAACAATTCTGTGTGATAGGCCTGGATGAATGTAAGTCAGTGCATACTGCCTATGCTGATCTGGCCTAGGGGTTGGACACAGTCCCCATGCAGGTATCATTGAGAAATTCTCCCAGTTGGAGATTAACCCTTACCTCACTAGATGGGCAACCAACTGGCTGACTGACAGAACACATATTGTGAAAGTTAGTGACCAACCTGTACCAGTAGAGCTGTCACCATTGCTATACCCCAGGGATCTGTGCTTGGCCCTTTACTATTTGAAATTTATTTATTGACAGTTCAGGCTCAGGTATACAGCCTTTGGCTTACCAGATATACTGATTCTTGCATACTGGGTGCAATCATTGAGTCAACCAATGATGATAGCATACTACCGGAGGGGCTAACACAGACAAATGAGTGTTGACAAAGCCACATGGTCTACAAACAAACACAAAAATGTGTCTTTACTTTGGCCTTCTGCACAGTGGAATTCCCTGCTAATTACAGCATTGACAACATTCTCCCTATGCTGAAACCCAATGATGTAAGACCTGGGAACACACATAGATAGCAATCTGAGCTTCAACTACCAAGCTTCCACAGTAGTATGGAATGGCTACATTCTGCACATCATAATTATTGTCAGTGTATTCAGATCTGATGATTATATTACAACACTGTACTTGAACCTCATCAGAACACTAACAGAGTATAATGCTTCCTTTTGTATGTACCTCACCAGACACATGCAGCAGCTGGGCAGACCACAGGGTTTTCTCACTGAGGAAACACAGGGCCTACAAACCATGTCATGATGTATGTGGATAAAATGAAAGCCCTGTCACTGTAATCTGTATCATATAGGATGAGGCAACAACAGGCCAGTCTCTAAACCTGCCCTAATGGGAATACTGCACATTTGCAAATCAGCTATAGATGATGAAATCAGCAGTGTCTAGAGAGGAGAAGAGGAGAATATGGTAATAGCAGTGTCCCACATTCTGTTGTAACACACACACACACACACACACACACACACACACACACACACACACACACACACACACACACACACACACACACACAAGTACCTCAGTTGACTGCAGTGAGAACAGAACCCCCTACCTATCTATGCACACAGACTATAGAGTTCAGTACTTTACCCAAGTACCACAGCACAAGTCTGACTTTTACGAAGCTGCAGGACATCTTATAGTTGATGACATGAGCACTGAGTGTTGGAGAGAAGATGTTGGGAGGCCTGCATGAAATGGATGTATAGGCACGTGCAAGTGTCAAAATACTGTCACTCTATGGAATTGGAGTGGTAACTGCAGGACACAAACATATGCTCTACTGGCTAGATAGAGACACACACACACACACACACACACACATACACACACACACACACACACACACACACACACACACACACACACACACACACCAGTTGAATGCAGTGAGGACAGAACCCCCTAACTAATTATACACAGACTACAGAGCTCACTACTATGCGCCAAGCACCATGACACAAGTCTGACTTTTACAAGGCTGCAGGACAACTTATAGTGAATTACATCAGCACTAAATGTTGGAAAGAAGATGTTGGGAAGCCTGCATGAAATGGATGTGTAGGCATGTCCAACTGTGAAGATAGTTCTGGTTCTTAATGTGACAACCCCACTTAAGCCTGGGGCAGTAACTGTGGACCCTTAATCCACACCACTGTCTCTCATAAGGAAGTGTTAGTGAAAGTAGGGATAGAAATACACAATTTTCCCTAGAGCACGCAGTTGTTTGGGACTGAACTTGCTATCTCTCCAGATCCAAACAAGACCCACCTTGGAGCACTGTGTCCCAGTTCCAAGTATCTGACACACACTTGAATATCTGATTTAACACACACACACACACACACACACACACACACACACACACACACACACACACACACACACACACACACACACACACACACACCTGGGAAAGGCTGACACACATTCACCGTCTGTGTCCCCTTTCTCAAGATTACAGGTTAGCTGCTACCAGCCAAATACTCTAAGGCTCTTACAAGGGGTAACCAATTATAGTGTGTAAAATTAATACTGATATGAATGCTAGAGTGTAACCAGAGCAGTAAGGCTTTTTCAGAGTGACTCTGGTGTTATCACAAGAAGCATAAACACTCTCAGGTTACTAAAAGAACTTTCTAAATAACCAACTACAATAAAAATTATTAAAATATTTAATAAATAAAATGATTTGAAACATATGTACACTGAATAACTGATTTAAACCATAGAGATTCACACATAGGAATTATGAAGATAACACTGTAGGATAGATTTTACACTGATTGTATAAAACTCTATTTAACTTAGATCCTTGTCTCATTTAATTAACTCAGCAAGGCAAGATGATATTATTACTTCTGCAAGCCAAAATAAGAACATATGTCTACTCTTCAGGCTGCTGTCTGATCCTCAACGACTGGAATAGTAACTCCTACTATTTCTGCTGAACAGTTCTGGAAAACTCTAAGTGATCTGGAAAAAAAAACAACTGACTACTATAACAACTACTGCAAGAACTACAACTACTGAATTGTAACTGACTCAGACCCTGCTTTTATAGCAGAATTTTTTAAACATCTCAGAAAGCGGTTATGAAAATTCTACTCTCTCATATAAAATGTTGCTGTGGAGATTTTATTCCTTTCAGCTCTTGCACATGACACCACTTCTAGGTCAGCTGACTGGCATAACCTACATTCAGAATTCTTTTTTTAAAAAACATGTACATTTGGTCAGCCAGAAGAACAGTGTATGATTCAAATATTTTAAATAAATCAAAGTAATAATCAAAAAACATAAACTTATTTACAAAATTATAAATAGTCATGCTGGCATATATAACACAGGGTAATTTACAATTATTTACAAGTATTTACAATACTTCAGCAAGTCATGCTAGCACAGAGAACATTATCCAATATGCTCACACTGCATATTAACAGATTGATGTGCACAGAATATCACACAACATTAGTTATTAATTTAGGTAGTGTAGTTGATATATTTGTCAATAAGTTCTGAGAGACCAGGGTTGCAGTGCATGGGTGGAGGTAACACATGGCTGCATTGTAAATATGTATATTCTTAGGTAGAGCCTTCATTTTTTATGTTTCCACAAGTAGTTTCATGACATGAAGACTAAATGGACAGTAAACAGCCCTAATATATGCAAATATCTACTTTTGCACAGCACAACGGCAAGCAGCAGGTTTGAGCGGTAGATGGCAATGTGTTTGCACATGTGAGATGCACATTTCCATTACTTTCCCAGTTTACATGTAGTTAATCAGTGCACAAACATGGGGTCATTGCTAAAATCCTGACAGTTAGTACCGAGTGTATGAAACACACCTGTTACTAAGCTGACTTGTGGCAACAGGTGTAAATGCACTGACACATTTTTTTCAGCCCAGATGATACTGGGTTTGAATCCAGGTGTATGCAATACTTTTAAACAAACATTGACAATGCAATGACATTATTCTTTATAGTACATTTAGCATGTATTACTGTGTGTTGGCATAGCACAGCATGGTTAAGCGCGGCATTGCACAGAGGTAACTGCAGCATTGCAGAGCCACTCACTGGCACTTAGCATTGGTGTGTGATGCCAAACTGTGCTGAAACATAGAGGCCAAAAAGTGAATGGATCCGTTGCATTCTATGCATGTTGTGTGATTCTATTTTTTTGACCAGATTATAGGTGTTAAAATGGGGTAGATAGGAAAGTAGTGAAATGGGGAGCAAGCAGGGGGAAGAACAAATGGAAAGCAATACAGGAATATGCAGGGTGAAGGCAGGAAAGAACCATAGCTACCCATTTCTTTATCAGTGTAAACTGAAAATATGTGCAGAATATTAGGTGAATTTATGCTGTCACCTCCAGAAAGAGGGGTGACAATGTAATTATGTTGCCTAGGCAATTTTACTGAATCAAGTGTATCAAGAAAACACATATGCAAAATGGAGAGCTATGTATGCGACAATTATTTTTTTGTGGGATAGGTGCCTATTTTTTTTTAATTCAGTAAGATAGGAATGCTGGATAAGGGATGTTGGTATTTCTGGGTCAGGTAAGTTGGGTAGGTGAGAAAGCAAATGCAAACAAATAAGACAAAGAGGACAAGACAGAGGGACAGTGAGGGACACCATGACTGGGGTGAGGCAGTGGACAACCCAGGCTTATACCCATCAAACATGGAGATAGTAAGAATCTAGTCCACATCCACTGGACTGTCATCACTGCCCCCTTACTTCACTGGCAGCTGGAGTGCTTGACACCTTTTCCTCCTACAGATCATGAGGGAGAACTACCTCTTCATCTGTCAATGGCATTCATCAATAGTGCTGTGCACAACCCTATGCACCAACCCTGGCATCTCCTAACAGGTGATGAAATCCCCACTTCCGCCACTACTCCTGGAGGATACCACAGCACCAGCTACCGAGGCAACACTACCTGAGAGTGTAGGCAGTGCAGGGGTAATAGAGGCAGTGCTGCCAGGTTGGGTCCCAGATGTGCCCATCAGTGCTGGAGCTGGTGGAGTGGGGGAAGGCTGATTGACTGGGGCTGGCCTACCTCACTGTGTTGTGAAGCATTTAGTGATTTGTTACAGATGGATGACATGGAAACATTTTGAAGATACATACTAGAAAATAAAAAAAAGAGATAAGGGTTGGGGTGAGATGAAAAAAATGAGATAAAATTAGTACCATCATATGTGACATACAATACATTATCACAATTATACAACTATGCTATCTGAAGTATTACATTTAAGTATATGCCCTAACAAATGCAAACTATAACTACAGATTGCTCAGAGTAACCCTTGAAATTTGCATATATTGCACATATGCTTGGTCCAATTACACTGATTACAGTTAAGAGCAATGCATTTATGCCATGATAGAGTTTAATTTATGTAATATTATTAAAGAAATACAGTATTGTATAGTTGTCACTCATGGCATCTGAACCGACCACCTATGACTACAGTCTTACACTTGACTCCTAAAGCTGGTTTGTGCTACAGACTAATGCATGCATACTTGCTTTTACAGGTAGGATCTGCATGTCAATCTGCTACTACTGTATAGAAAACAAACAATCTATCTCTAACTTTTAAAGCTACAATAATACTTCTCTTATGTTGCATACATACCACTTGCTTCCCTCAGTCTTTCCAGTCGATCAGCATGAGCCTGGCGATTCAACTCTATTTCTGCATTAGCTGTGGAAAGAACAGTAAAGAACAGAAGAGCATTACACAAGCCAATTTTGCTTATATTTAGCTTTCTATGTATTAAAAATACTCTTTTATTAGCATATGCAGCTGTGGGATGTTGCCAGATTGAAACTCAGGTCAACCACTGGTTGACCATATCCCTCTTCTGCCTTTATAAGTCACTGAAATGGTGCTTACAGTATTCTCCAGTGAGTGGGATGCCAGTCACACTGGATATAGCCTGAGCCAAACTACCCCAAGCCTCAGACTTGTACTAGGAGCCAGAATAGTCCCCCTGCAGAAGCCTTTGACTATGACATTCTACCAGGAGTCCAATAAATATCCTGGAATCCTGAACACCCCACCTCTGTGTCCTAAACTGGGCAACTTCCTCTCTAACACCAGACATGTCTAATACAAGAACTAGAGCAATGGCAACTAATGATTTCCCACAATTGCTGTTATCACATTTGCTGGTAGTGCACAAACCTGAGCAACAATGCCAACAGCATTTGTTAGGTGTTAAGCTCAGAGCAGCAGTGTTCAGCAGGGAGGAAATAAATATTTTGAATTGGAAGGTTAATCTGACACTTCACCTTAGTTTGAGGGGTGTCAGCTTCTGCTGTAGCTTAGCAATATATTTTGAATAATGGAAGGTAACTGTTAGGTGATTTAAGTTTACAGACATGCACTGGGTGCATAAATTTCATGACCTCACATATTTTTTTGGCTTTATGCACTGATAAAACTGAAATTGATTTTTAGACTATGGGATTCAAACCTAGGCATAATGGACAAAACATTTTCCTCCAGAGCTGTGATTTTCCATCTTTGCCACAGAAGAAGTGCTGCTCAGATGTAGTCATAAATCATTCATAAATTCAGCTGACCATTTGAGGTGTTGCATGTATGTGTATAACCTAACACAAATCTTGTATATAGATTCAGTTGTGTATGTGTCTAATTTAATTGTGAAGGTCATCCAAGTCCAGATAGCATAATTATACGTATAGGAATACAGTAGACATTATACCCCCAGTCATTCATCTGAAAACACAATAAGGATGTCTTATCCCTCATACCTATGATTCATATCTGCTCCACTATCTAAAGTGATATAAATGAATTTGAATAAAATGGGAAAAGGGAACAACAGTAAAAATGTCTGGAATGTCCTGTATTAGAACCCAGGATCATGTGTATGGCAACCCTACACTTACACCTGTTTCCACAAGAATGTTGAAACAATACTTGTGTATTTTTCTGTTCATTGTTATAAACTGGACTGTTACAAAAATAAAAATAGGTTGCACACCCTGTAAAAAAACCCAGGATCATCTGTATTACAGCCCTACGTGTACACCTGCTGCCACAGGCATAGTTACATGACATTTCCATAATTTCCTAATCATTCTTAAGTTCTGTGTGTTAACCACTGTGCAACACCACTTAGCGAGTTTGCACAGAGCCCAACAGCATTAATAGAATGCATCCATTTTGAATTATTGGCTGTCTGCATCCTGCTGCAGGTGTGGCAAACCTTGGTAACCACCATGCAACATTGCTTAGTGGTGTTGCATGATGGTAAGCAAAAATTGCAACAATATATCCTTTTTGTGTCTGCAGGCATTCTGTCTGCTTCCTGTGTGGGCCACTAGACCTGGTTTGCACACCTCTAAGCTCTGTGCAAATGAGATAAGTAAAGCCACACCTGACATTCATTGTGTTTCTCCATTTCCCTTGTTTGCTCTAAGCCACTCACCATGTAAACAGTGGCATTATAAAAAAAAAAAAGCAATCTATGAAATAAACACTACGAAATGTTTGTTGGTATACGCTAAATATTTTTACACAGGTCTGGATCTGAACTTAAGGGTGTCTTATCCCTCTTTGCCACATGAAAAGCTTTGCAGCAGGGAACTGAAATAATTTTGCATACAACCAACTGCAACATCATCTACAGTACTAACAAACTATATGACACTGACTTGTACATGTATTAATTTCAGATGTAGTGCACTGAGTGATCACACAACCATTTATGACTATTGCTTGCAAAAATGCAGCTCTGTTTCATCCCTCTGGGTTTGTTGCTCATTCTTGTCTTATCTGAGCAGTAATCTGAGACATGCAGTCTATAAGACATTCTATATCATTGTCCTTAAAATGTGTGGTTGTCAACAAATGAAGGGGCAGTTGGATATTAAGAACAGAAACAGTGAATCATGTGCTGCTCTATTACATTTCAAACCTTGATAAAATTACTTCGACACTTTGTAAGTCTAACCTGGCTGACACACCCACTGGAGGTAAGGAAGTCTGCACTTCTGTTGTGTTTTCCTTCTTCCTACAAGTAATCATTCACAGTTGCAATCCATTAGCAACAAATACTGAGAGGGTACCTGCACTATGTTTACATCTACAACAAGGAGCCAAATATTTGAGATTCAGCAATCCTAATGAGTTCACTCCTGATTTGCATCTTCACCATGCTCACAGCCCCAAATCTACACCATAAAAAGGCAACTGTGTAGCCTGGGAGCCTGAGTAGACCTGTTTATGTGTAGACCACAGAAGAGGCTATTACTTCAGGATATATCTACACAGAAGACTACTGACCTTGAGAGGGTATGCTTGCATTTTTCAGCTATATATTGCATATCTTGAAATGTCATTAAGAAAAATCTGTTTATATATATATATATATATATATATATATATATATATATATATATATATATATGGGTCTACTTCTAAATTTCAAACTTTCAAAATGTTGACTTTCTTATGGTCGAGATCATAAGACTGAAGTTCTGAAACTTCTAACCATTTAAATGGAGATCTCTGTACTACATGGAATGGTATATTTACCATTTTCCTTGCTGTAGTGCAATCTCTGAGTTGGTATATTTAATTAACAGGGGGTGTGGGAGGCGCAGCCACCCTGGAAAAACACACAAAAAAGATTTTTTTATTTAAATTTCAATGTTTCAAAACTTTGATCTTATGGTCTTGACTATATATATATATATATATATATATATATATATATATATATATATATATATATATATATATATATATATATATATATATATATATATATATATACATTAGCAAATGCTACTTTTATCTGTACACATTTCTTTGACATACACTGATGTCATGTGCATGCTTGTCAGGGCATTTCACTTTCTCAGATACACAGCCTTATTAACTGTCATTACAATTGCTAATGTTACAATGTTTTTCTGTGTACACTCTTCTAGTGTTAGTTCTGTGAAATGATAAATGTCATACATTGTCAATGACACAAGGGTGTTAACCTTTTAGGATTGTCCACACACACATCTAGAAGAGTGCTGGCCACAGATAGACATGACTGGCAATAGCTTAAATGGAATGTTCTGTGTTAAATCTGTAGAGCTGTTTCAGGGACAGTTCATTTGATAGCACTTTTAGCATTTTACTGATGGTTCGTTGGCAAAATGTGTCATTTACCTGTTATTTGAGGGGTGGGGGAGCAAAGTTGCATTTCAATTTTGGCACAAACAAGGATATGTTGTTTTTGTTACTCTCTTTGTTTTGCATCCAGCCTTGCTTTGTGTGTGAATGTAAACTACACAATTCCTGTTTTTTATATTTCACTATCTTGACTGCTTTATGTTTCTCCAGTGGGTAATAGTGAAATGCTACCTTTTATACTTTATTTGGAAATAGGACTTTTAGTTATGTGATACTTATGTGTATTATCCCTCTGTTATGTTTTAGGTCACCTAGAACTATGGCACCCAAGCTTCTCAATCCCCCAAACCCCCCTTCAGTGTCCTGAGAATCAGGTCATTGTGGAAGATTTTATGTGACATGGTGCCTTTTTGCTTGAGAGGGGACATGGAGATATATCAGGCAGAATGCAAACTTGGCAGCAGATAGTTGCTGATGTGAATGTTGTAGGTGGCTACAGTAAGGCATATGATCAGGTGCACAATAGGGCCACTTATAGGCTCTCATCTGCACAGTGGACAGCAGCTGCAGTGGCACATGATTGGATGGGCTACTGGGGGGAGTCTGCAAAAGAGCCACCACTAACAGCAAATGAAGAGTTCCTGTCCACTGTCAGGGATCCAGACAGCTCCCATTAAAGTGCAAAACAGCATGTCCTTGACATTGGTGCTACTGTTTCAGGGACAACAAAGTTCCTGTCCACTGTCAGGGATCCAGACAGCTCCCAGTAAAGTGCAGAATAACTTGTCCTTGACATTGGTGCTACTGTTTCGGGGACAAGAAGTATGTATATTCCAGGAGGAGCTTCCAGGTAGGCGTGTGTATCTCAATTGTTAAATACTCTCGTGTAATAATATATTGATAGCAATGCAATAGTTCTGTTTAACAATACATTTGTTTGTGGGGGAGAGTGTAGATTGCTACAGTTAACAATGCATTCTGATTGCTTACACACTGGGGTTTAGGTTGGACTTGTCATCCAAGTTCTTGTTAAAAGTATAGTTAATGGACATATAAAGGGCAACAAGTTTTAATTCCCAGTGTTACTGTTAATTGTGATGAATTTGTCCTTAACTTTTGCTTAACATCTTCCAGACCCATTGTTCATGGGAAGCATAGCATCAACTGCACATGGCAAGCCAAGTATCTTCTTTGTCAGTGGTCATAAGCAGTTCAAAGTAGTATATAATTTTAACCATATGTGTAAAGTGGGTGTCAAGACTGTTGTATGCAATGCTGCACTGTCTGTTGTAGTGGCATCACTGTTGCTTCTGTTACTTTGTCAGCATACATTTGACTATAGTTGTGTAGATATTGAATTTTTCCCTGTGTTTGTTAATTATTATCACAGATGATCCTGACAGTGGAAGTGTAGGACTCTTACCACCTGATATCAGAGTATCAGCAGACTATGATGATGATGGTGGCCAAACAGAGGCACAGTCAGGGCATGCAGAGGTTGAATCTGGCACTGAAGTAGACATTTAGCCACCCCCTGTAATTCTATCAGAGACAGCCAGAAGGCCTATGCCAACCCATGAGTACTCAGATATTGGATAGGTGGAGGGTGAGACAATCAGGGGAATTGTGGTTACTGCTGCTTCATTGTCTGTTGACTCTGGCCATAGCCAAAGTGTGAGCAAGGTGCCATGGAAGAGGACTGCTAGAGTAGTTTGGAAGAAGTCTGCTGTCCATCCTCCACTTGATCCAAGCGTGTCTTTCCATGCTACTTGACATATGTTTAAGGCTGTCATTGAGGCACAGGCATGTTTGTATAGGTCATCCAGAGAAATGTGTAGGGCTGCCTCCACCATGTGGCAGATTCAGTGGATCGGATGAATGACATGTTGGAACAGCCCGTGTCTGTGATGGAAAGTCTGCTGGGAGGAGGACAGCACCCCTGTGAGCATAGGTCAGCCACATCATCTGCTGTTAGCTGACGTGGCTGTGCCCAATCACACTCCCATTGCGGCACTACTTTCACTGCTCTATCAGTGGTTGAGGATTCCACACCCAGACATGGCAGGGCAGAACCCACCTAGTCAAAATAGGGGAAGCCACCTCAAGTGCTCCTCAAATAGCTCAAATAGCCACCTCCTATGAACTTGAACCTATGAACTAAGCAGTAGACCCATAACAAACGGTGTACCCCAGGGATTGGTCTTGGGGCCTCTGCTATTTTGGGATATACTTCTCAGAGATGCAGGTCAAATCTAGTGGGCTATGGATGACCAAGTTTGTAGATGACTGCAAGCTGGGTGCTGTCATCAATTCCCCTAGTGATGTGGACATCCTCCAAGAGGGTCTCACCCAAACAAATGACTGGTGCCAGAAACATGGCCTCAAACTGAATGCCAGAAAATACATCATCATCCCTTTTGGGGAAAATGATTTCCCCACAAATTATCACATTGATAATAAAGCACTATGCAAACAATCAGTTGTGAGGGACTTGGGAACCCAGGTTGATAGCAAACTAACTTTTGAACACCATATTGCCTCCATTGTATGGAAAGCTTTTTACATGGCCCACCTCATTAGTAAGGGTATCTCATCCAGGGACAAGGTGGTCATAACATCCCTGTATTCTTCCCTTATAAGACCGATTATTGAATACAATGCCCCTTTCTACATGTACCTCACAAAGAACATGCAGCAGCTGGAGAGACAACAGAGATTTCTCACCTGAAGAATCCAGGGCCTCAAACATCTACCCTACACAGATAGGTAAAAGCCCTAAGCCTCTACACAGTCTCCTACATACTCCTCAGAGGTGACCTCTGTTTGGCATACATAGCAATCTCAGACCTCACCCTGATAGGACATTTGTATATCCGCAAGTCAAGCTATACTCGGGTAACCAACATGCGAGATCTCAACCTGGTCTGTGACATCAATAGGACTTGTTGGTAGGACAGATTTGTGTCCCAGAGACTCCCCCACTTGTAGAATATACTCCATCTCCACATAAAGCAGAGTACCTCATTAAACCTTTTTAAGCGCAACCTGAATAACTGGATGGAGAACAGAAAATACACCACTGGGATGCCACCTATGTCCCTGCTGGACAGGGCATAGGGTGCTGACATGGAATATGGGCTATATTCTTGGCTAGGCTTGTAAGGGCATCAGGGCCTATAGCCTAGTAACTTTTTATTTTGCCCCCATGTATGCTAATATAATTGGTTTGTTTAAACAAGAATATGTATATACAAATTCTTTTTTTAAGAAATATGTCATTCAGTATCATAGATATATAGATGATTTAATTTTTATTTGTTATAATGGATTTGAAAAGGTGCATAATTTTGTAAGTGAAGTTAATGCTAATAGATTTGATTTAGAATTTGACATGTTAGCTTGTGGTAGCCAAGTAATTTTTTTGGACATAGTCCTAAAGGGTATTGATGGTGAAAGAACAGAAACAACTATACATAGAAAATGTGACGATAATTCTTTTTTACATGGAATTAGATTCCATCCACAACATCTAATAAAGTCTCTCCCATATGTTGAGCTTATGAGAGTTAAAAGACTATGTAATAATAATGAGACTTTAGAAAAATAATTGGATAAAACAGTTGACATGTTTATTAGAAGGGGTAATGAAGAAAAAGAAGTCAAAAATGCACTAGACAAAGTTATGAAGGGCAAACAACAAGTAAAATATGAAGATAGAAGGGGGAATGTAAACAACAGAGTTAAGGATGATAAACATATGCTTATGGTTATTAATTATGAGAATAAGTGAAGAAGTTACAGCAATTATTAATCAGAATTGGAATTTTCTTTTTAGGTACAAAGAATTTTCGGAACTTAGTAGACAAATGACATTTTCATTTAAAAGAGGGAGGAACATAAAAGAGAATAGTACATAGTAAATGTGTTATTCCAAATGGAAATATAAAAAATATGCCTAAGTTTGTAGGAACATATGCATGTGGTAAGTGCATTTCATGTAAATATATGGTTCATACTGTTGAAACAATAAATGGGTATAGATTTAAAGTTCTTGGTAAGTTTAGTTGTATTACAGAATGTATTATTTATGCTCTTAAATGTCCTTGCGGAAAATTTTATGTGGGAGAAAGTAAGAGGGCTTTTAAAATATGGCTGCAAGATCAGTTGAGGGATATTAAAAATAAAAAATAGAAAGCCCCTTAGCTCAACATTTGTTGGACAGCCATGGTAGGGACCCTGTAGATTTGCAGGGTGACCATTTTGGAAAAAATAGCGAAAACAAATACATGTATGAATGTAAAAAAAGAAGCTTTTATATAATGAAACACTTTTTATATTAAAGTTTGACACTTTAAATCCAAGAGGAATAAATTTGGCTTGTAATTAGAAGGTTTTAATATAATTGATAATATACTAATTATGGTACTAATTTAATTGACTTAATTTAATGAGTAGTGATGTATAAAATATGTGATTGCGTGTTTAGTTTTGTACTCCACTGAAGGCTGAGTGAGCCGAGGTGCTAGAGTTGGATAAATAAAATAGTTTTATGGTCACTGGTTTGTCTTATTGGTCATCTGCTACATTTTTCGTGAGTTGTATCTTAAAAGTCCTGAGCCTCTACTCAGTCTTCTATATACTCCTCAGAGGTGACCTCTGTTTGGCATACAAAGCAATCTCAGATCTCACTTTGATGGGACGTCTGCATATCTGCAAGTCAAGCTCCACTCGAGTAACCCACACTTGAGATCTCAACCTGGTCTGTGACATCAATAGGACTTGTTGGTAGAACAGATTTATGTCCCAGAGACTCCCCCATTTGTAGAATAGACTTCCTTTCCACGTAAAGTAGAGTAGCTCATTAAACCTGAACAACTGGATGGGGAACAGAAAATACACCTCTGGAATGCCACCTATGTCCCTGCTGGACAGTGGCATTGGGTGCTGACTTGATGGAATACGGGCTAAATTCTTGGCTAGGCTTGTAAGGGCCTCAGAGCCAATAGCCTAGTAATGTTCTATGATCCTATGGGGTTGTGGTTCTGGGCATCCTCTTGAGGGGAACTTGTCTAGCAGACATTAGTCAGATTCAGGCAGCAACTATGCATCTCAGTGTTGGCATGTTCATGCCAGTGCAGCACCTGGCAGAACCAGTTCTCATAGTCGAGTATGATAACAATGAGCTGCCACCTCTACCATGCATGGCTCACACCTGTCCAACATCTCAAGACATAGAGCTAGCACAGAGCTTGGCTGTGTTCCTGCAGACACTCACACACCAATTTCACCTGGAGGACCCATACAAACAGGGACACACACACACACACACACACACACACACACACACACACACACACACACACACACACACACACACACACACACACACCAGTTACATGGTTCAGCCATGAAGCTTAAAGCTCATTTTGTCTCACTGGTCATTTGTTACTTTATCCGAATGTCTGCCTGCTTCTCTTTCTTACTTACACACACTCACTGACCTTTTGTGTCAGCCTAGGCTTCCTGCCCCCACACAACACCCTGAGCAAGTGATGATAACTGTGCCATATCCCTGTTTTCCTTCTTTTGGATTCAGAGATACATAGCATTTGTGTCTGATGATCAAGATGCATAGCTGAGTTAGTACATCTGCATTTGTGATGTTATTTTTGTAATTGTACCTTTGACAAAATTTGGTCTTAGAAAGTTAGACAGTTGACTAAATCAATCATTTTTTGCATCAGTATTGTTAATGATCTAGTGAGGGTTATGAAGTCTGAAACTAAAATGTGTCTCATCACTTTCTAACATCTCTCTTTAATGATTTTCTAGTACAAAAGTATGGTGCTTAACAGAGGACATTCGGTGACTATCAGTACTTATGAGAGGTATGACCATGTTAATCTTTGATGCCTGAGGTCTACTACTTGATAATGGATACATATAAGTCACATAAGTCTCTGCTGTAAAGTCACATGATAAAGTCATTTCTATACAAATTGCCCACCTTTTACTTGCTTACATTACCAAGTAACAACATGCAAGGATATGCCATTAATTCATATTATTACACAATACACTCCAGGTTCAACATTTACTTTGTAAATCCAGCAGTTGCAACAGTTTTAGTTTAGGGCTGACTCTGTCTGATGCTAGCAGTACACAGCCATTAGATGGCTAGGTAAAGGTTGTAAGCATTGCCTGTCATCAGTGTGACTATATGTATGTGCATAGGAGGAAGGTTTTAGCTCCTTAGGTGGTGAGTGAGTGCGCTATGCATTGTCTCTTAGCCAATGCAAGGGCATCTTGAGCATGCCTACATCTGCCTACACCCACAGCAACTGCTGTTTCCCCTTTGGACTCCTCAGTTGCTTGTGGCTGTGGTGATCTTGCCATTGGTGGTGGGATGTGTGCCCTTTCCCCTTGTTGATCCTGCAGAAGCTACTTTCTCAGGATGATGTGTAGCATGGCACAGATGGTGAAGATTTCAGTACATTTACATGACTTTTACCACATGCATCCCCCAGATGAATATAGGCACTGGAACCACGACTTCAGCACCCCAAACATATGCTCTACAGTATTTCTGGTTTGAGTGTGTATCTCATTATGCCCTTCTTCAGCCAGCATAACTTGCATCCCCCAGTAAATGTCCCTGTGGGATATCCCCCTAGTGAACATCTGATACAGTTGGGAGGTGTGCTCGATATGTGAGTCATGGTAACTGCCTGGGTTGCCAGCACACACATTCAAGATGATTTTATTGGCATTACATATATCTTGGCAGTAATAGAGTGGAAGCCCTTTCTATTTATGTAGAGCCTTCCCTGTTCCTAGAGTGCCTTCATTTCCTTATGTGTACAATCTATGGCACCCAGTACTTCAGGGTAGTATGCTACAGGGTAGAACTCCTGCATATTTGTGGCCCTCTCCTCAGGAGTATGGGGAAAATATATGTGGTCACTGGCATGTTGTAGCATAGCATTCAGGA
The DNA here is from genome assembly GCF_019279795.1 of Protopterus annectens. Taxonomy (NCBI): domain Eukaryota; kingdom Metazoa; phylum Chordata; order Ceratodontiformes; family Protopteridae; genus Protopterus; species Protopterus annectens. Next base: position 3,841,767 of record NC_056731.1, read on the forward strand.
ATTGATGGAGGATCCTGGTTGCTGATGTCTGCGACACCCCCAGTATGTCCCCTGTTGGTCTTGTAAAGGTGCCTGTAGCTACAATTCTAAGTGCTACACATACCTTTGTCTCCACTAGTATGGGTTCCAAGGTTCCTGTAGCTAAACTTTAAGTGCTACACATACCTTTGTCTCCACTGGTATGGGTTCCCCTCAGTTTGCCCTGGGTCTGAGTTGAGGATGACAGAGGTTGCAGAGTTCCTGTAGTGTGTCTCTATCCACCCTGTAGCACTCTACAATTTTCACATCACACAGATTGTGATAAGTTAAACTAGGTCTGAAAACTCATCACTCTCTTGGCCATTGTGTATTAGCAGCAGCACCAGCAGCAGCGCAGACCTCAGCCTGTTGCACATATAAATGAATTAAAGCAATTTCAGCTCCTAACATTATTTCTGTGTAGATTACTTTCTGTGGCTGTATTTGGATGCTTTATAGCTTGCTGAATAGCTCCTCCATCTTGGATTGGTTGAGTAGCATATAATTCAACTGCTTATGCTATAATTAGCATGCCATGGTGTTTACCTTGTTTGCATGGCTCTAAATACCATGTAGAGCCACTTACTGAGCCAAAACAGTACGCTACTGTGTCCGCATCCCAGCGTGACACCCACATGGTGCGAACAGGCCATGTAGACGTTAATGGATCTGCCCATCACTTATTTTTAGTTTAATTTTAAGTTTATCTCTCTCTCTCTCTCTCTATATATATATATATATATATATATACACACACACACACACACACACACACACACACACACACACACACACACACACACACACACACATGCATGTTGTTATATTTGGTTTACTTTTATTTTTCTATTGTTATATTTATTTTCATTTTTATTTTTAATTCTGTTTATTTTCATTGCTTGTTTTAGTTTCTGTTAATTTTATTTTGATCATTCTATTTATTTTTATTTTTGTTTATTATCTTTTTCCATGTATTGGTTTAGTTTTCTGAGTTCTGTTTATTTTTATAATTAGTTTTGACATTTAATTAATTTTATCTTTGTTTATATACTGCTAAGGCTATTTGTTACTGTCACTGGTTTTCATTTTTATTTCTGTTATTTATTTTTCCCTTTTTTATTATTGTCAGACTTTTTAGGATGTTCAGTTTTTTTTAATTCAATCTGAAGAAGCCCTTTGGGTAAAATAGCTTTTCTTCTTTGTGAATTAATTTTCCTTTTTTCATAAACCCTGTTAATATTTTCATTTATTTATGATTTAGGACTGATGCTCAATTGAATATTATAGGATACTTAAGTTTATTGTACTTTAAAGTAAAATGACTAAAATTATTTACCATGGTGGAATGTATAATTAGAAAAGGCAAAAAATATTTCAGGAAAAAGTATAAAAGAACAAATAATGGCAAGTGTAAAAAATGTATATTCTATTTAAAGTTTTTATAAGCCTCATGTATGATGTTACAAGAAAGCTGGTAATGTATATGCAATATTGGAAAGAAGCTTGTGTTAATTTTCATTTAATAGTGGATGACTGTCCCATTATTGATAAAAAAAACAGGTTCAAATATTTTTAGACTAATTTACTCATTATTTAAGTAATAGTAATAGTGCAGATGTGAATTTTTCACTGAATAGCAATATTAGTTGTCCAGTGATTTCTAGATAAATGTTTGATATAGCTTTGAAACTGATGAAGTTGCATAGTGCTGCAGGTCCAGATAATTTAAATAGATTTTTTGACCAATATTATTCCAGGTATACTAGGATAATATCATAATAATAAGCATAAGGATATGCTGAAATCAATGATAAATAAAAATAATGATTATTTGATTAGATGGATGGGTAACAAGCTCTATGGTAGACAATGTAGGGTAAAGATAGAAGAGATAATTTTTCTTATCCTAGAATAATTAATACTGGGGTTCCCCGGGTGTCAGCACTGCTTTCTGTCATCATCATCATCACCACCATCACCATTGTCCCTATTTTTCTTATTTTTCTACATGGGAACAGGCTGTCACCGTCTCTCTCTCTATTCAGTGTCACTTTTCTAAGTTCTTTGACACTCATACCTAACTGTTGCAGGTCTTCTATCACACAATCCATCTGCTTCTTTGCTGAATACACTCATTTCCTCTTGCCTTCTTTCTGTTTGTCTCAAATCTTCTTCACCAGATTTTCTTCTGCTTTTCTACACATGTGCACAAACCACCATAATCTGTTCTCTTTGACCTTTTCTGCAATTGGAGCTACTTTGACTACTGCTCTTATGTTCTCTTTTCTTCATCTGTCCCACAGTGTATATCCTATTACCCATCTCAGGCACTTCAGCTCCATCACTTCTAGCTTCCTTAACTGCTCTACCTATACTGCACAGGTATCTGTACCATACAGTAGTACTGGTTGCAACACTGTTTTGTGCACCTTACTTTTCAACTTCTTTGACATTCTTCTATCATATACTACAAGTGACATTCTATGCCAGTTGGCTGCAGCCCCTCTGGTTCCAGCTTTGACCTCCTCATTCAGCCTTACCTTCTCTTCAACCACCTCACCCAGATACTTGAAGCTGTTAACCTGTTCCAATATTTTCCCTTCAATCTCATTTTCAGCTTCTTCTGATTTCTCCACTTACTGCCATTACAACTGTCTTATCTGTACTCAGTTTCATTCTATGTACCTTCAGTTTTGCATTTCATTGTCCTATATTTTACTGGGTCCTGTATTGTTTATTATTTTCATGTCAGGTTTTCCACAAATGGGTAAAATTTGGGTGAGAAATATGATGATGATACAAAAATAGGAGTTATCATAACATCATTAGATGATCAGAGGACTCTGCAATCATATCTGTAAAACGTAGTAACAAAGTCACAGTTAAGTAGTATGAAATTTAATGTAAAGAAAACTACAGTTTTCCATTTTGGATCTTATAATAAAGAATTTCCATATGGTATTGGTGATTCAATTATTCATAAAGTAAGCAATGTAAGAGATTTGGGTGGGAGAATAGATGGGATGTTGTCTTTTGAACAACATTTAATGGAGGTTATTAGCAGATGTTATGCTGAAGTTAAGAATATTTTATGCACAATGTCTAACAGGGCCTATAGAGTACGTGTTCCTTTAGTCAAAGTTGTGATAAGACCAACAGTAGAATATGCTGCTTTACTAAAATGCAGGTTATTAGATTATAGATAGCACAAAAGTTGTATACAAAAATATTAATGGAGTCAAAGCACTGAGTTATAAGAAGAGACTGGAGACATTGTCTCCGTTTACTATTTCATATAGGCTCATTAGATGCAATTTAATTATCACATATAAATGTCTACATGAGGAATTACACAAATCTTGTGCCAATATTGATGATCTGGGGCATAAATACAGGACAAGAAAAATTAAATTATTTGTAGCAATTGATACAATGACATTTACTAAATATTTCAGGTATTTCCATAACAGAAATATTTTATGGAAATTAGATGTGCAGACTCTTTAGCTATATTTAAGACGTGTTGAGTGTTGGTTTGGCGACAAGGTATTTTATTCAAAATTTAAGGATGACAAACTTTTTGAAGGCCTTACTAGGCTTTGAGATTGTACTTTATGAACACTGAACACTGAATGAACATCAAGCAGCATATGCATGCTTGCAAATATACCACAACCCCCTCCCCCGTCTTTTCTTTTGGTTCTGATTTTGTCCTTTGGTTTCTATCTGTAGATCCTCTGGGTGGTTAAGCAGCTTCACTTACTTTTTCCTGATACCTAGGTGTCAAATTTATTTAAAGGAGGGCATTTTGATACATTTTTTCTCTTCTTGAAGTGGACTCTGGTCTAATTATTCTTTTCAATTTCCAGAGTACGGGTTGTTACATTTTATTTGAACCTATGATCTTATCTTTAGTTTGCACCTGTTTTATGGTTCTTCATAGTTTCTGATTTTCTCTCTGGAGAATTTTTATCATACTTTTCTGTTTTAACTACTTGTTATTCTTTGTGGTGTGTAGGATTCTTTGTTGTTTTTGATTTGATCTTAGGTATGCTTTCTAGATTACTTTGATTTGTGTTTATTTTTATTATGTATTCTTTATGTTTATTTTTTGGGGTGGCCACAGTGGTGCAGTGGTTAGTATTGTCACCTCACAGCAAGAGGTTCTCTGGTTCGATTCTTGGCTGGGGTGCCTTCTGTGCAGAGCCTGCATGTCCTCCCTGTGATCACATGGGTTCCCTCTGGGTGCTCCTGTTTCCTCCCACATCCCAAAGACATGCAGTAGGTGGATTGGACACTCTAAATTGGCCCTAGGTGTGAGTGTGTGTGCCTTCTGTGGAAGGTTGGGCACCAGGCTGGCAACTCAACACTGTAAAACTCCACTGCCATTCATGAGCAGACAGATGATCTGCTGTGGCGACCCCTATTTATTCGTTTTTACTTTAGCACCAGCTTTATGGTTATGTGCCGGAGTTTTGATTTTTACTTCCATTCTGACTAGTGTTCAGGGACTGGTTTAGGCTTTCTTTCTGATTTTTAATTCTTGTTTTTATTGATTATGTTTTAAAGCTACTTTTAATTTTTATCACTTTTTGATTATTTATGAGGCTCCTTTGGTCAGAGGTTGTTCATTTGGGTCTTTCTTTCTTTAATTATTTTTAAGATTCTATTTTTGGTTGCTGTGGACAGCAATTACTTGTCTTTTTGGCTGAGGGGGTCATTGATTAACATTTCTGAGGACATGGTTATTTATACTAATTATATATATATATATATATATATATATATATATATATATACATACATACATACATACAAACACACACACACACACACACACACTACACATATATATATATATATATATATATATATTTTTTTTTTTTTGTTTCTGATTTTGAATGAGTGCTTTAGCTCTCTGTTCATAAGGTTTGGTCCTTTTTTTAACCCAGTGACTTACTATGTTGGACATGCTAACTAGCTATGTAAATTTGCCCCAATCATAAAGATTCATTTTTCACCAAGGTTTTTGAGATAACTAGACCTGTAGGATAGTACCTAAGGCTCGTTCTACTGTTGCATTTTAAATAGTTTTGAATATGCTATGAAACTAGCCTATCAGAAGCCACTCCATACTCTTTACTCATATTTATGGATTTTTTTTCAATCTTGGTTGATGAATTTGTTGTCTGTGTAAGTATATATTTTCCATGGGTAAAACTTTTTTTTTTTGAAAAGATGGTATGATGATGTCCAGTTAGTGAATTGAAGAGCTTATCATACATGAATAAGATGGAATTCTTTTGATGACTAAGTCTGGTCATTTTTTTTAATTATTATTATTCTAAAACTTAGCAGTGAATTTTGAAGTTTAGGACTGTTTTTAATTGTTTCTCAATGCAGGATTTTAGTTAACTAGTTTCTTATTGCAACAAACAAAAAGGTGAAGACAAACTGCTACTCTCATGCTGGGGTCATCTATAATCTGCATTGTTTCAATATTTTGTTAAGGAGGTATTACCTCTTTTTTGGATCCTTGTATACTAAGAAGGGCTTTGGCATTTGGCAGCATCTTATGCATGCTGACACTTCATTTTCAAGTGTGAAAATTCCTTAAGAATGAGTTTTGGCACGCTTCTTAGTGCTGCTTGAATCATAAATAAGCAGGCACTGTTTTTAACAACTGCCTCAGTTTTTCAATTGTAATAACACTGAGGTACAAAAGAAATAAACTAAGTCAGTGTACAAAAGCATTAACAAAATCAAGAGCTTAACATTCAGCAAACAAGTGTTTTCTGAACTGCCTCTGTCTGTTTTAATAACTTTGTTTACTTAGGCCAGAAGTCAGTTTATATAAAAAAACGCAGAACTCAAACACCATTTAGATCTTGCAGGTAGCCAACCTTGGAAAGGAGGACATATCAGGTACACAACATCACTTGCACTCTCCTAATGCCAATCTTCTGCCAGTTAAACTATAGTTTGTATTTGATAATCATCCATATAGCATTGACATAAGTAGTAGTCAGCAAGCTGCTTTTTGAATTTTATGTAACATTTTAATAGATTTCATTCCTGTATGACGTATACTAGAAAATTATTTCAACAATATTGCGCTATCTTAATAAAGGCCCTGGCCCTAGCTAACAGGTTGAAAAAGGGTTGTCACAAAGTCAAGGCTGCATGCTCTGTAGACTTCAAATGTTAATATTGTGGAGAAATTTCCAATGTATGTGCTAGACATGGGCAGTATTCTAGAGCAGTAACTTGAGTAGAATAATATGTAAAATTAGGATGGCTACAACTGTTATAGGAAACTTTCTATCCCACTATATAGATAAACGATGATGCTGTCTAATGTCGCACAGTGGAATGAAATAGCCCATCTTGTTCATGGAGTTGTACACTGATTGACTATTATGGAATACATTTAATGCCAGTAAAACATTCATTCCAACATCTCATCCCACTTCAAATGATAAAAAGCTAGCAAGTTTATAGTACACATTTAGCTGTTAATTGCCTTATTTAGTCCTGTGACAAAGTGAAGGTAAAGGGTTAAACTTGGGCCTAACAATAAGCCAAGAGATCTGTAATGATAAATAAGTCTGGTTGCCATTTATCTCTTGAGTCACTGATATCCAGTTTATCAGACTTTATGCACTTTTGGTTAATTCCAAATAACCCAGCTGTTTGGCTGTTATGGTACATATTACTGCATTATTGTTATGAAATGCATATCACTGATAAAGCCAATATGAATCCTGTAATGTAGTTCATCTGAACATTTTGTATTTCTCAGTGTGATAATAAATTCACCATCATAAAGTGTTTTTTGTCTGCATGCCATCTCATGTAATGTCAGTTATAAAGAATAAAAAAGAAGAAATCCCAAACTGATTCTTACTGAACACTGTGCTGACGCATATCACATTCTTCCACCTATTACAATTTTGAAAGTTTGACCACTATGATAGCTCTATAACCATTTGCAATGTTCCATACTAAAAGCCATATCTTATGCATACTCTGCATACCAGTGTGGTCAGTAGAGTTAAAGGCCCTGTGAATGCCTATAAATCTAGCTGTAGCAAAAAAAAAAACTTCTTCCATAGCTGCATATATTATGCCTACTATGCTACACAAGTGACTTTATTACATAGTTGGGGCAGTGATTAAGAAGTTGCTTACAGATTGTCCTTTCCATAATTTTAGCAAGAGGCCCTATATTGAAAATGGGACTTAAAGCATTAACAGCAGGGCAGAGTATTTTAGGGAATGGATAATTGTTTCTTGTTTTAATGGTAGTAGGAGTCTAGCAGATGTTTAAGAAAGGTAAATTATATAGGTAATAGGCCTAGCCATTACTTGGGCTGCCATATTCAAAAATGATGGTTGAAGCTTATTTTGTGGATGATTTCCTTTAAATCTAATTTCCCCACTTATATGTAAATAGTCCTAAAGTGAAAAAGGGTCTTTATTATATGCTCTAAAGCGTGAATGGTCACGTCTACAAATTTCATCCTCAGGGAAAAAATTCATAGGTCTGAAAAAAAACACAAACTTCAAAACCCTAATCAATTGTGGGTCTTTGCCACCCACACCCCCCTAACTAAATAGACCAACTCCAAGATCACTCTATATTGGAGAAAAGGGCAATTCCTGATAACAGCCAGCTGAATTTTTTCCTGAGGAAATAATATGAGGATGTGGCCATTCGTGCTTTAGAGCATTCACTGTTTAGGTGTTGATGATTATATGTTTGAAGAAAAGTCTCTTTGAGCATATAATATAGACCCAGTGAAAAATAGGACAAAATCCAGAAGTTCTAATGCAGGTCCATAAGCTCTGACTATTACAGATCGCCATTAATTTAATTTGGAGCAAAACATGTTTAATATGGATCTGTATGAAACTGATTCAGGTGGATCATATGGAAGCCAGCATTGTTGCAGATAATAATGTAGCAGATACTTCACAGCTTTTCAAACAATCTGAGACTGTCTTGTTACTAGGATCCTCGTAGAACGAGATCTGATTATTCCTAAGTGATGCTGATTTAGCATTTGTGGCTCATCTCCATGCTCTTCTCTGCTTGAGTCCTCATACTGGACAGGGTCCTAGATTTGCTTACACTTTTTCCAAGAGCTGCCCTTCTCATTAAGCTACACCTAAGAATGCTAAATATTCAGTGACATTTGCTACCTTTCAGCCATCTTTGTTTACTGAGAATAACCTATCCTACATGTCAGTGTAGAATCCGAATAAAGATTTACAAGGCCAGCTACTAAATTATTTTGAAGAGTAACATGATCCCAATTAAACTAGTGTAACTGAGAGAACAGGACATTTGCCATGGCAGGGTAGACTGTATTCTTTGACTAAAAGTGGTTCACTTTTTGCTTTTTGGCATCAGCAACAGGAAGAAAAATAACTGAGATCTTGAAAAATCTAGCCATACCTGAGTATTTAAACACAAATCCATTATATTTGTGATGACAATAAATGTATTCAGATACAGGGTTAATTCAATTTGGCCTGGAAATAACTTCTGTAAGGTTCTGAAGGACAACAGTCCCTTGCAGCAGCTTTAACTTGTATTGATCTGGTTCAGAATAAAATTTCTCAGAAAGAGAAAATCACTTCTTGAGCAGTATTTGAGGGCTAATTTGAGTACTTCCTCATAGATTACCATACCCCTGAAGGGTAACAGCCAGCTGGAAACATCTTTCAATTGGAAGTTATTAGCTCTTGTAAACATCTTGCCTTGGAATGACTTCTGCTACATGTACATTTTCAAATAAATGAAACAATGTTTTGCCATAGGTTGCATGTTATATCTTTCTGCATTTTCATATCAGAATGTCAGTTCTTCTTCTTCTTTCGACTTTTCCCAGTTAGGGGTCGCTACAGAGGAACTCTGGTCCTCTAATGATTGGCAGTAGATTTATTACAGGTGCCAGCTTGACGCCCAACCTTCAACGAAGGCACGCCCATTCTACTTATGTCTTTCGAATACCACTCAACCACGGGGAGGACATGCAGACTCCACACAGAAGGCGCTCCAGCCGAGAATTGAACAGGAGAACCTCTTGCTGTGAGGCAACAATGCTACCGCTGCACCACCGCGGCTTGCCCATATCAGAATGTCAGTAAGTGATCAAATTATTAAGTGCTAAATTTTAACATATAGTTTGCTGCTGTACATCTGCCATGCATGGATATTGCAACAGTATATATGTGGATAGCCTTGTTGCCCAGTAGTGATAGTTTATCTGTTGTGTGGGTGTGTGCGCATGTGCGTGTGTGTGTGTGTGTGTGTGTGTGTGTGTGTGTGTGTGTGTGTGTGTGTGTGTGTGTGTTAGATATATATAGGTTTACTATCGTTTGTGCAAACAACAGTCCACGGTTGCTGAAAATCAGAATGTCGTGCACAAAATTTAAATGGCTGGGATAGTCGAACACACTTATGCAAATGCAGTAGTGCATTCGCATAAGTGTATTCGACTATCTGCATGGAGGGTCTATATTACATTCTCAAAAGCCGACAATGTCAAAGCTGACATTGTTGACACGAGAATAGCAATAGTGCAGAACATCGAACGGGTAAACAGAAATCTCCATAAGGGGAGATTTCCATTTCTTCAATGTAGTGTGGTCTCAGAGTTGGTATATTTAAGTAAGGGGGGCAGTTGTTTGAATTTTTTTTACGAACATTCAATGTTTTCATAGTTCGATCATTAAGGGTCGACCTTTAGTGATTCAAACTATGAAATATTTGATATTCTAATATAGACCCTGCACGGAAATTGCGGTACAGTGGGGACTGGAAATTCATCCATATCTCCACTGTAGTGCAATCTCGGATTTAGAATATATTAGTAGTGGGGGGGGGCAAAAACGTGATATGTCATATAGGAGTCTGATTTACATCAGCTCCTACACGGCTATCACGTGATGGTTTCGGTAACAATTTCAACTCAAATGTGTCGATCATTTGGGTCAACATTGTGGCTGTTTGGAATGTTTGTTTTCGGTTTTACTTTATGTTGTTTCGAACGGCAAATGTTTTGCCATTCGAACAAACGATAGTAAACCTATAGTTATATATATATATATATATATATATATATATATATATATATATATATTATCTAATACTGTATATATTTAAGTTGTTTTTGTTTTGTCTTTCATACAAAAATGACTATTTAGTGTAGAGTTTGAGTACATGTGAAGATAAAACAGCTGCAATGTAATTGTGATGTTGCAAATGACTGAATTGTGTTTTATGCTGTTGCCACCAGAAGTTTGGCTTGATGATTTGGAGTTTTTCTCTTCTGCAATTTCGATGCATTCAACTCACTGAAATGTGACTCGGCATTCTAGGGATTCAATGTTATCAGGTAGACCTATATATATATGTGTATATATATATATATATATATATATATATATATATATATATATATATATATATATACATACATATATATATCTATAGCTAGATAGATAGATAGATAGATAGAGATAAATAGATACATATATAGATAGCTATCTCTCTATCTATTTATAGGTTTACTTCTAAATTTTGAAGTTTCAGAATGGAGATCGTCGTACAGAGTGGAACAGTATATTTACCATTTCCCTCACTGTAGTACGATCTTGGAATTGGTATATTTAATTATCAGGGGCTGTGTGGGGGTGTTTTTATTTATTTGTTTTATTTACATTTTGAAGTTTCAAAACTTTGATCTTCTGGACTCGTACATAAGACATTCAAAGTTTTGAAACTTTGAAATTTAGAAGTAGAACTATATATATATATATATATATATATGTGTGTGTGTGTGTGTGTGTGTGTGTGTGTGTGTGTGTGTGTGTGTGTGTGTGTGTGTGCATGTGTGGTTTGTGTCTGTACTGATCATCTTCAAACCATTCAAATGACAATCATGATGTTGCCCATTAAATGCCAACAATGTAAATGTTAACACACAACAATGCATGTCCTCAACATTATCTGCATCCTCTGATATAGGGGCTGTGTCCCCCCTGCTAATAATATATACTAACTCCATGATCATACAATCTCTGGGAATGGGCATATTTTTCATCAAGAATTACACACACACACACACACACACACACACACACACACACACACACACACACACACACACACACACACACACACACACACACACACACATGAAACATGTTCCATCACCCATGTGCAATAGCCACTGCACCTAACCCATAGCTAAAACTATTCCATTCTAACTCTCAAAACATCTGTATACACACACACACAGACACACACACACACACACACACACACACACACACACACACACACACACACACACACACACACACACACACACACACACACACACACCTCTAGCTAAAATTACCTCATTCTAACTCTCAAAACATTCATGCATGTGCAAGCACATACACACACAGACCCACACAAAAAGACACACCTAGTCCTACCTCACATTTAGAAAACTGATATTATCCAAATCATGCATTAGCTTCCTAACGCTATCCATTAAAAATGAAAACACATAACACACTCACATAAATAGAACTCAGATAAAACTTATACAAAACATGCTTTATGTGGTGGCTTTGTCCTTAACTTTTTATATCAGTCCACTGCTGCATACCCTCGATCAGACTAAACCACTCAACCACTATGCTGCTATTGTCGACATAGCCCTACTTTAATAAAGTAACATTTGATCAGTCATTTATTTGATATAAATAAAAAAATCCATGCAACATGCTGTGAATTCAATGGACTGTATGGCAATCTTTGAAACTGCATGGTGAGGCAGTAGTGTGAAGCCTACACTGCAGCATTGCCAATGTGTATACATATCCCTGTGTCTCGTTTGTTATTAAAAAAACTAAATAATAAAGATAAAATTATAGAAGTCTTAAAAACATAATAATACAAATACAATAAACTAATATAATAATAAAATAATTCCAGTTTACATTCATTATGTATAACTCACTTTGTTTTTGATTATCCACAGTTCAAACACAATACGCACTAAATACTATACTGTTTCCTTTAGCTCACAAATGCTTTATTGTTCACACCCATGTACCACATGCATCTACTGAATCCTGTTTACTTTCTCATCTCCCCACCACCTTCATAGTGATTTGAACAATTAAGAAAGCACTTGTTTTGTATTCTCTGCATTAATAGATTGAACAATGACTGCTCTTTCTTTCTTCCATGCTTTTGCTGTCTTTTTTGTGATACCCTCTATAGCCACCCTACTCAGAATATTCACATCCTCCCTTCATCCCTAACTTCCTAAACTTACCACAGTCCATCCATGGATTATTGCTTTACAAAACTGTGAAACCTTCCACACTCCCAATCCATATGCAACCTCCCACCCCCTCTCTTGACATCTTCAACAGCAATCTCTCTCCATCCATCCTTCCCCTCAAGAGTCTCTTTATCTTATGCCACTGATGACCAAGCCTTTTCTGATGTTTAGGTGCAGGGTCTACCCCTTCACTGCTAGTGGGACATCATTTCAAGGACTGAGCCTCACATTCAGTGCCCTGTCATTACTCGCCTTCTAAAATATTTTCCCAAATCTCTTCATTTACCTCATCAGTGATTTATGATAAACCATACCTCTTCCCTCCTTTCTGTATCCTTTTGTGCAAAATACAGCCATTTTGGAGAGGATGGCTCAGTGCTCCATGCAAATGATATATATATATATATATATATATATATATATATATATATATATATATATATATATATATATATATATATATCTGTATATATGCAATACGGACCATTGCTGATAGAACTGGTAGGCTAGAATCTTAATGCACTGTGATATGCTCATTTTCTATCCCTGTGTATTACTGCTCACATTAATTCAGATCGCAAACTATATCATAAATGTTCAAAGTCCTGCCATGTTAGACATCCCTACTGGTTTGCTGTCAATAAAGTCTAGTAGAACCTGTGAGAATGGTTATAATCCAACTGTGTTACAACAGCAGAGAAATATTTTACAGAAATATGTCATAAACCCCCTTAGCTGATTTGGGTGCTGGAGGTGTGTGTGTGTGTGTGTGTGTGTGTGTGTGTGTATGAAATATATTAAAAAGGCAGTTCATGCTGTTATTTCCCACTACCTGTCTGTATAGTACAAAGTAACATGTTTAAGCTAGCCTTCCTGTACTTCTCTGAGCAGCATCCTTATATGGTGGTCCGAATTTTACACTCAGAGTCTGTTTAAAAAAAAATAATCTGACTTACCATGCTGTTGTTTATGACCTAAAACCAAGTCAATATGTTTACTTTGCATAAGCTGAAGTTCAGTGGCCATTGTAGTTAAACTATTTAGTAAACAATTTGAAAGTAAAAGAAACTCTAGTTTTGTTATAGTTACCTTAACAATTCTTAATTTTGATCTTGCAAACAAAAGGAAAGAAGCAGAGAGGGTTGTTAGGATAATCATTCCAAGTCACAGAAGTCACAGAACCTGTAAATAAAAGAACAGTGGTGTTATATTTAGCAGGATAGGCACATATTCTTCAAACTGAAAACAGAATGGATACAAAATTAATTTAATTTATTTTTGCAGCATTACAGACAAAAAAAAACTTCCCATCAGACCTGTGAGACCAGACATTGTAAGTACCAGCACTCCAAAAATCTAACTTCTGTTTAAAAATAAAATTCAAATAAATTCTGACACTCACTGCTACACCTTTGCAACACTTTTTCAGTGGGGATCTAACCACTTACACCCTTCTGATATGAGGAGCCCATGCTACCCACATATCAGAGACTGCTGAACCTTGAAGTGGAGGGAATATCAGTTCTGAATTACCACCCAGACAAGAGAAACTACATTGTATGTGTATATACTTTGTTTATGTGTTTGTGTGTGTATGTTTGTGCATAAGTGTGTGCATTTTATCTCAAACTGAATATGATCAAACAGATGGAAATCCCCTGGTGAGTGCTTCACTTTGTAACAGCCAAACACATCAAAATGCTTAATATTGAGCAACCATGGAGATTGTTCTAAACTAAAATGAAAAAACAAAACAAAAAAAAAAAAAAACACTTCATTGAGTGTTTTTGGAAGGGATAAGCTGCCTTGCTGTCTTCATGGTAAGGGTTTTGTCTCCACCCTCCCTAAAGCTTATATACTAACACTGACATTACACAAACTCAAAGAAAGGGACACAACAGTCGGTAACATGTAAAACAGTTGCATGCATGTGTATGTCTATATGTCCTAACAATGAGCATTGATAGAAAGGTGTAATAAAGATGTTTATCTGAAATTAGAATATAGAATATTTTATTTGTCAGTACTGCATGATCGTTAACAGCAGGGCCTGGTTCAAACTCATTAAATAAGCCCTATAGTGCAAACACTATAGAAATCAAAAACACAATTCTGTATTAAATTAATCTGGACCTTACAAAAATTAAAACAAACAAAAAGAAGGTTTGCATCAGTAAACTACATAGAACAAAAAAAATTGTAGTGCAATAAAAATTCAAAAAATGTAATAAACATAAGCATTACATTAAGCATTTCAATTTTAGAAAATCTGAAAAGGTATACTTGTGATTTCACAACCATGGGACAGTCCCCCAACTTATTTTATAACACTGTGTCCCTTAAATGGTCCAGATATGAGTGTGTTTCAAAGTGAATCATGTTGTTGTCCATCATCCACAGTCCAACCACAGCTAAACAAAATTATGATGTTTGATGTACTGCTGACAAAGTGTGGTTTGTAGCACTTTTACATTACAATACCACTGCAGCCTTTGAGTTAAAACAATGCATACAACATGTAATTGGTTTGCAATGGAATACAGAAGAGTGTGGCACATACATAGGAGTATGATACCTATTCAAGACCTGCTGGCAGCAGACATACAACAGAATTGTCAAGCAAAGTTGTGCATTTTCTGGGAGTCAGTCTGTAGGACAAATCAAATTACATTGTCCTCTCACCAGGAAACCCAGTTAAAGGGAAAGATCTGCCAAACCTTGCAGCACGGGTTCACTGTAAGGTGGGGATGAGGGCCACAACAACTTCTGCTCAGAATACACAGTAGTGACTTGCTTTGCCCACACACACATGCACATACACACATACATGCATACACATACAATGTCATGCTCCATGAATGTGTGCCCATAGCATAGGAATACAGAGCACATAGCATGGTTTATAAATGCTTCTATAGATGTTAAAGGTATACATGTTAAGGTAAGCGGTTATGACAGCACCCATTCCACCAAATGGTTACAGTTGTGGCCCGGAGCAATTTACAAATGGTTCAAACTCATTGAACTAGACCATGGTAGATATCTATTTGGTAGATATTTAAATTTAGTGATCTGGTCTTGTCTGGACACCCACTGATAGGGAAGTTATGTCATCACTGCACTGTGGGGAGAAGAGGAGAGGAACATCTGACTATGTATGCTTTGCTGGGTGTTGGGCTGATGTTCTTTGCAGCATTTTGCAACTCATGTAATACAACTATTTTCAGATCTTTTTACACTGTATGTACCAATTACAGATGCCCAACCATGTTAAGCTGAGCAATACATATTGGCTTTAGTGGAAACAGGGACACTGCATACATATTTTGATGTAGTCTTGACATACAGTTCCATATTTAATGACAGTTGTGAATGCAATTAGTCCTTTGTTGTGGACTTTGTGAATCATGGATATTCATAGAGGCACTCATTTGCATTGTTTCTCCATATTTGGACTGTTCCAGGTACCTTATGGCTAAGCAGGGATTAGTCCAAGTTTTAAAAAGGTTCTCTATACTGCATAGAAATTCTATAGGTGCAAGTCCTATATAGTTGCAGTTCAAACTTATTTTATAGAGACAATAAAAAAATATTACCTAATCTCCACAGGAAGTCACATAAACGTATTGCTAGCATGATTGGCACAGAAAAAAAAACTGAGACAGAACATTCAGAAAAGAACTGACCATGTCAGTTAAAAAGTGCAATTCAAACCGTAGGGCTAAATAACTGTAAAATCCTACACAAAAATCTCAAAACCAAAAGTAGGCATTTGCACATCTGCACTGTAATCAAAGACAACATCATGTAAAAGAAAATCCTGCCCAAATTAACATTTAAGTTATAATAAAATATTATAAATACATACTCTATCATGATATTTCCCAGTTAATGACATCTGTTACTAAAGGTGAAGACATTACAATAAAAAATGGTACTTAACGTATTATCGCAACCAGATTCCACAACGGCCCATGTGTCTACCTTCTTAGTTGTGCACTGCAGAGCAGCTCCAAAAATATATAAGCAACTGAGAATGAGGGGCTACAGACACAGACAGACAAAGAACAGGTGAGAAAATTCATAAAACCTCCTGACATGGTGCATTACTTACTTTTCATGGTGGCGAGACAGCTGATTCCTGTGATTGGCCATGGTATGCCATTGTGTTCTAAAAGCCGTTACTGCCGCGGAAGGGGAAATTCACACCATGAAGAGTATTTTCAACAGGGGAGGTGATCTGTAACTATTATAAGTGTGACATGGGTCTGAGGCCATTATTTATCTCCCTGTAGGAAGGATTCACACATCTCAAGAGTCCTGTGCACAACACCCCAAAATACGTAGGGGTTAAAATGGCAAGGGAGACTGAGCTAAGCGGGAGAAGGACGACTGTAAAAAGGCTTCCACCAAATCAAACTGGCTGTAGCACTGTAACTTACACAGGGATGTTGTTCCCTGAATTTTTTAACCCAAGACATGCTTTGATATTGAAGTAGTACATTACTTACCTACAAATACAAGATAACGTGCGTATATATCTCGTATACCTTACAACTTCATCACAAGTGACACAAAGGAAGCATTTATGAATGCCAGGCCATAAACAAAATGCCACTTTTCGCAAAAGGGAATTGTTTCCTTTTCTTTAAAATCACAAAACAGTCGGGTCTCAGTCTGACAAACTGTTACTTACTTAACCTGCCAACTCCTACACAAACTGAAGGAGTACTTTCTACATTACATAAAAAAAATTATGACACATTTGAAATCTGGTTTCGATAATAAGTAAGTACCTAAAAAATATAGAAATATAAAAAATATGAACATCTCTCAAGATGAAGAACATAGACCAACATCATGTTCCAGAAAGATCTCTAGCAGCCATAATCTTAAGTGAAGATCTCTGCTGTCTTCAGCAAACCAGTTGCAAGCACTTACCCAGTTCCCAAGCTCACTACAGGCTATAATAGCTGTCACTCCAAAACCTGAATGCATATATCCCCCTCAAAAATTAAACTGCCCTCATATCATTTCTAAACTGTCTGAGCACCAGCAGAGAAATAAACACTCATTGCATCCCTAATATTTCATTTCTAAATGTAGAAAAGCAAATCAGAAAAATCAAACCACAAATGTGCCTTGAAAATGTCTTCTGATAAATTAACAGACTAACCGCAATTCCTACAGTAAAATATGTTCAGAAAAACTTTCTACCACATATGTGTTCGTCCAATAATAATACACAATTAAAGCACACTGAAATGTGTGGGAAAACAAAATCTACAGACAAATGTTGAAGTGAAATATCTTGGGGTCCTCTGCTGTTATTTTTGACTGCTTCGAGCAGCCAGGTGGCTACTAGAAATTCTTAGCATTCTAAAGCATGAGACAACATGTTACTTTGTATATGATGGTTATCAGCTTTTACCTGGTTCCAGGTATTACTTTTAGTTTCTGTTCTATTATATTTATTTTCCATTCCATCTTTTTTCTTGTCATTGTTTAGCCATCTCATTATGTGTTTCATTTAAGCTCCAATAAATATCTTCAGTGTCAACAGTGTCAAGAACAGGTGAGCTTTCTTTCTTTGCATAGTGGTTCAGACTTTTTAAAATATTTATGAAGTACTTTGATCTTTAGTTTCCCATCAGCTCCAGATGCACCAAGTTTCAAACTTTTTTTCAAATAATGTTTTTTTACCTCATCTGCCATGAAGATCTGACAATGAATAAAGGTTTTGCTATATTTCTTTCATTACCGGCTTGTGAAAAATACATCCTTTTTAGTTATCCAGATAAATGTACTGCCTCTCTTGAACCCTTATAAGCCATGAGTCACACTACAAGGTTAAGCACTGGACTGTTTTTTTTTTCTTTGAGTTTGTATCTATATATCTATATCACTATCATATACATAAAGAAATATACAGATATATATATATACATATACATATATATATATATATATATATATATATATATATATATATATATATATATATGTATATATATATGTAGGTACTAGGCAATTGGTCCTGGGGCCTATATCACCACCCAAGAAAGTTATTTTCCTGAGCCCCTGTCTAGCAGAGCCACATAAGTGATCCTATTTCCCATCCAATTGTCGAGATTTTTCTTAAAGAGGGCTAATGAGGAGCTTTGCTTGACATGAATGGGTAGTCTGTTCTAGAGCATGGGAAATCTCTGGGACAGGAATCTATCCCTCCAGCATGTTCTGTTTATTGTGGTATGTGGCTCGGAGGGATTAGGGTTTCTTTAAGTGTAGCATGTCCAATAGATCTGGGTTTGACACGGCTTTGTATGTTTGATGGAGTAGAGCTGGAATTTTTTGAGAAGGTCTGCGTATGGCATCTGTTTGAGGCTGGTAATTTTCTTAGTGAGGTATTTCTGTGGCCTTTCTAGTTGTTGTAGATGTCTTGCGAGGTACATGCCAAATAGGACTTTGTACTCTGTAATGGGCCTGATGAGGGATGAGTAGAGAGGAACAATGACCTCTTTTTTTCTGGAGGTGAACTCCTTTGGGATGAGGTGTGCCACGTAGAAGGATTTCCTGACTACTGTGGCAATGTGATTATCAAAGGAGCGTTTACTGTCCACATGTGTCCCAAGGTCTCTCATCACACTTTCAGTGTTTAGTAGGCTACTGCCTATGTGGTAGTTCATGGGTAGAGTGTTTTTCCCAAAGGGGATGACAATGCACTTTTTGGCATTGAGCTTGAGGCCATGACTTTGACACCAAACATCAGTCTCAGTGAGGTCCCTTTGTAGAATGTCCACATCATTAGGCTATTCTATTATGGCACCTAGTTTGCAGTTGTCTGCAAAACTCATTAGCCAAAGACCTGCTGTATTAGCCTGGACTTCTGAGAAGTAGATGGTAAACAGGACAGGACCCAGGACTGAGCCCTGTGGTACTCCACTTGTCACTGGTCTGAAGTTGGATTTGGAGTCAGCTACTTTCACTGTGTGGGTTCTCTCAGTGAGCCAGTTGGCCACCCATCTTGTGGCATAGGGATTTATGCTCAGTGTAGTGAGTTTATCTTTAATTTCACAGTGGGGGATGGTGTCAAAAGTCCTGGAGAGATCAAGATAGGCTGTGTGCACCACCTTACCCTTGCCCATGGCTCTCGTGACTGCTTCAAAGAAGTCAATCAGATTTAGGAGACATGCCTTACCTTTTACAAAACCAAACTGAGTGGGGTCCAGAGTTTGGAGGTTACCTATGTCATTGTTTATAAGCTCCAAGATGATACGTACCATGGCCTTGCAGACCAGGCTCATCAGGCTAAAGGGCCAGTAGTTCCCAGGGTCTGTGGTGGTGCCCCCCTTTGTGGAATGGGATAACTGTCACTGTGCGGCATTCAGTAGGCACAAAGCCTGAAGTTGAGGCTATGACTGAACTTGGTACTTAGGTGGAGTGCCAGTTCGTTCTGTAGTTCATGTAGAATGCAGCCCGAGATGTTGTCAGGTCCCATGGATGCTGTGTTCTTGGCTTTGGAGAGTGTGGTCTTTACTTGTGCAGCCGTATGGGGCTTTTCATTCTTCCAGTATAGTGATGGATCCTTTGAGGGGTGGGGGGGAGGGTGAAGTTTGCACCAAACCTATGTGCCAGGATGTTGCTAATATTAGTAAAGATGAACTGAGCCAGGATAGACCGCACACAAAGCCTTTAATGAAACAGCATAGGACCAACAAAAAAGTACTAAGCGCTTTCTCCCTTTACAATATAGGGCATCTTCAGAGTAAAAATGAACTGATGTAACATTCAAATACTTATATCAAAGATTGTAAATGCCCCCAATGTAATTATCCAGTCACCCTTTACAACTCATTGATGGTATTGAGAAGTAAAGACATCTGGTACTGAAAACTGTTCTAAATACAAATACAAGTAATAACAAATGCAAATAACTGGCCCATAGTACCATAAAAAAACATAAAAATGGACAAACCTATATTGCTGTGCGCCTAAAAACTGCATGAATAAAAACAAACAAAACAAAAACAGAAACAAAAATACATACTGCAAGACAATGAACTTTTCAAAGATATAATACCAAAGCACAACTTGTGTAAAACTGTTGAAATGGCAAGTATAAACTATTACCACTGTATAACCTAAACTAATATATGAATAATGTTATTGAAATAAATAAAACATACGTAACAATATAAAATATATATATTTAGTTATAATATAAATAAGTAATCATCATTGTGAATTTTATAGTAATAATACCTTCAAAATTTTGGGAAACATTATATATGAATGGACCTATATTTTAGTATACTGGAAATTGAGATATGTTCATTGATGCCTGGAGATTTTGAGGCATCAAGTCTTAATTGCCAAAGGCACTCCTTAACCTCCAGAAGTGTCCTTGCATCCCCACCCTTGTCATTGTAAGGAATTCTGTCAATGACAAAGAATATGAACTTTTTAAAATTAGTACATTCCAGGCTATGCATATAAAGTGCATTTGTAGTTTTTTTGTTTCTTATGTCTCTAACATGTTTTAATATCCTCAGTCTCAATTTTCTAATAGTCTTGCCTACATAAAAGGTAGGACAACTAAGGCATGTCGCAAGGTATATCACCATTTTTGTGTTGCAATTGCAAAACCCTGGACACCTTATAGTCCTACCAAAGTTATGTACTGTAACATATGGACCATTATTGATGTATTCGCAAGTGCTGCAGCATCCACATTTGTTCATCATTGAATTGGTATATACTTCTTGCTTTCCAGCTTTCTCCATTATTTCCTTTACATTCATCCCTCCACTATATGTAAAAACAGGGTGTCTACCCACTATTTTGGTAATATCATTAGTGAGTACTGTCCGCCAAGAATCATAAATAATGTTTTTGATATCACCACTATTCTCATTAAATGGTAACACCATAACGTGTCTCATGTTATTTAATGTAATGATTTCTCTATCCTTTAATAAACTCCCTTTTAGAATCGGTTTATAAACTGTATTTCTTTTCTCTTTAACCTCACATTTAATGTTGTGAAGAATATCATGTGGGTAACCTCTCTCTATAAACATATCTATTAACTTCATAATTTCCAAATCATAGAGATTGTCATCACTAATAAGCCTTGAAAGCCTCACCATTTGACCTTTCATAATGTTTTTCTTTTGAAAAAATGGATGACAACTCTTGAAATGTAGGAATGAGTTAGAAAATGTTTGTTTACGGTGTATATTAGATATTAAACCCCCCTTTATCAATATCCTTCATCAATAATATATCCAAATAGTCATAATATATATCTAAATAAGAACTGGATATTGCTTCTGTAACTAAGAACTGTGGTCTGAAAAGACGGGATATATGTTTGAACAAGAACTGGATATTGTTTTTTTAAACAAAGAACTGTGGTCTGAAAAGACGTGATTTTTTGGTAACCAGGAGAATCTGCATGGTGTGACTACAAACAGAAATTGGTACTTTTATTTCATTATTATTCTGGCATTTGCTCTGTTTGTTGTTCTGTACCTACCGCTGGTATATTTATTCATTAATATACTTTGGTGCATCTTTTTCGCATACCACGGTGGTCCCATGGCAGAACCGATGATGAACGGATGTGAGGTGAATGTGGAACTTCCGTATAACCTTGAGAACAACTCGACGAAGAAATTGCCATTAGAAAGGCTCCAGCATTGCCTGAACGCCAGCATCAATCCGCTGGCGGACTGTGAGTTTACCATGACTGATAATCAAGCTTCTTTAAGCAGTGAGGATTCCGGCAGGTTGGATTCAGCCTTGAATTTATTAGAATTTGAACTACTGAAGCTAAAACGTTTGCAGATGCAACGTTTTGTATAAGTAAAAGACTTATACTACGTGGATTAAGAGTGCTTAAAATGCCGACGACTGGGAACTCATACCCAGAATTACTGAGGCGATGGCAACAGTTGAACATAGAGGTGAGCGTTAACTATATGAAACTCATGAATGAGTTTTTTATGCCTGAGGAACGCTCTTTACAAGAGTCCATTAGGCAGAGACAAATTAATCTGTATACTGATTTCAATTAACATTTTGTGGACTCTAGGTTAGATGGCTTAATGGATAATGTACTGTTATATGAAAAAAGACTACTTGAACAAAAAGAGCACAAGCTTATTAGAGACAGTTATGATTTTTCACATGGCCAGGTCTTTACCTGGCCCAGGAACGTTACTGGTAATCAAGTTTCTAATAACACTAGGTTTAGCCATACACCAGTTGTTGATAACTGTAGTAATGAGAGTAATAATAATGTCTCAATGAATGTATTAACTGTGGATGTTCACCATGATCCTGATGCAAATGTTGTTAATACTAGCTCAGCTTGTTTGGATAAATCAGCACCCTCAAGACACAGTGAAGAAACAGGTAGTACTAATGATTCCTGTTTAATCAATAGGGGTGCTATGCCTGTTGACAAATGTGAACAATTACAGGTAGTACGCAGTAAGACATGTAATATACACATCAATGGTAAGGATGGAGAGCTGCCTCATCCTTTCCCCATAGCAGACAATTATCCAATGAGCAGGGGCAGACAAAAGAGAAAGGCTCAAACCAACGAGTTGAAGGAACCAACATTAAAGAAAATGTGGGAGAAATTAACATAGTTCATAATCTATCCCACAGACCACTCAATACATATGAAATGGAGGTCCTGAATAAGGGCCTCTCTTTTGTTCCATCAAAGCGTAGTTGTATTACTGATACCATATTAGATTTGAAGATGTTTGTAAGAAATTTACAGCTGAAAATTATGTTCTCCGATGATAAAATTATAAGACAGGACACTGTTTTAAAAAAACCGAGTCTAATGATACCCAATTTGCATCCATCCCTTGAGGTTTTTAGTAAAGCAGTTGAAAAAGAAGTTTATGCTCTTCAGAATGAAAGCATTAATTTAACTAAGAATAATTTAAGTTTCAAGCAAACTAGAGCTCTGAATGATTTAATGTATGATAATAATATATCTATCAGGCCAGCAGATAAAGGTGGTCCTATAGTGGTATTAGATAGAGTGGACTATGAAGATAGAATGGAGGGAATGTTATGTGATACGTCACATTATAAGATTATCACATATTCTGAAGTACAACACATTATTAGCAGGGTGTACAATAACTTGGAAGACATGTATAAATTAGGAATAATGGATTATCAGTTATTGGATTATCTATTTTTAGAAGAACCTACTATCCCTATCATTCAAGGACTGTCCAAGATTCACAAAAATCTTAATAACCCTCCAATGAAACCCATCGTGTCAGGCCGAGGCTGGGTAACTGAAAACATCTCTTTTTATTTAGAGAGGACTTTGAAACCTTATGTAACCAATAATAGGTTTATACTTAGAGACTCAAAGGAATTTTTATTGGATTTTTATGAAGTGACCAGAGGGCGGGATAGAGACTCATGTCTGTTGCTTGTTACTATGGATGTGAATTCATTGTTTACGAATATCCCTAATGACAAAGGGTTAGAGAGCATATTTAAATATCTTACTTTACATTCTGATTTATCACCTATCAGGATAGATTTTGTTTGTACTTTGCTTGAGACAGTGCTAGAAAGCAATGTATTTTTATTTAACAGCAATTTTTCTTACAAAAGCTATGGGCACTTCATGTGCCAACAGCCCTATGGGAGGAAGAAAAACTTTTTTGCCTTAATAAGTATCAGGAACATGTCCTTTTTTATAGACGCTTTGTGGACGATTTATTTTTTCTTTGGCATGGTAGCACAGATGAGTTACATATTTTTGAGGAACAAGTGAATAGGTTAACACCCTTTCTAAAATTTACTATGAATTACTCTGTACAGAATATATCATTTTTAGATGTGAACATATGGCGTATGTCGAATGGTGGTTTTAATACAGGAGTGCATCAAAAATCTTGCCATAAGAATACCCTCTTACACAGAGATAGCATGCACCCATCTCATGTCTTTACAAATGTCCTGAAGGGACAGGGCATTAGGGTATCTAGATTGAACCCATGTCTTAATGATTTTGAAGAAGAGCTAAATGATTTAGGGGATAGATTTCGTAATAGAAAGTATAAATCCAAAGAAATAAAGAAAATATTTGAACAAGTTAAAAGTATAAGACATGATTGTGCTTGCCCTGTTTTTTCTGATATTGGATTACAGAGGTACAGAACTAATGTTAATAAGAAATTGCATAAAGGTGAGAGCCACTTAAGGTATACACTTTATTATACACAGGATGTGCAATCTATCAAAGATGTTATTATTAAATATTGGGACTTACTCATGCTAGACCCTGAGGCCACTAAGCATGTAGGTATAAGACCACAGTTTGCATACAAGAATAAGAGAAGTTTGCACAGGATGTTATGTTGTGCAAATCATAAACCTAGTAGGGACATTACATACCCCAATGGTACTAGTCCATGCACCAAATGCAATTTTTGTAACTACAATAATAACATTAGTTTTTTTGTACATCCCACAACAGGACAATTATTTCCAATTAAAGTAAATGCTAGCTGTGATACCAGACATGTAGTTTACATTGCTAACTGCACATCATGTTTCTCATTTTATATTGGCAAGACAGATAGAATGTTAAAAGAAAACACTTGTATCAGTTTATCTAAACATGTTTTACAGAACGACAATACCCACAAGTTTTTATTTTCAGTACTACAAGTTAATGTACCTAATGTCAGAGGGGGAGATATTAAAAATTTTACTGAGCAAACTGAGGCACAATGGATTATAAAAATGAAAGCTCATATCCCCCCGGGCTTGAATGATAGGGTCCCTTTAAAGCCAGTATTAAAAAATAGGAGACATAGAATCAAATGAAAGATTTTTAAAGTTTTTATCTTATTGATATTTCATTAATTTTATTTTAAGCAATTTGATTATAGTAATAACAGCTTGTTAATATGATAGTTTTTTACAATATAATATGGTTTATTGAAATATGTATATATATAAATTTTATAGATAGATGCTATAATATTATTTTATAGTTCAAGTTTTAAAAGTATGCCCTAGGTTTTTAAATATTTACTTGATTAAAGTATTTAATTACTTAATTACTTAATTGCTTTGAATGTATATATAAGCTGTTGCTGAGATGTAGTATTATAGGTTTGAAAAAGCTTGTCAGCGAAAGCGCTTACCGAATGTCTCAATAAACTAATATATATCTAAATAAGAACTGGATATTGCTTCTGTAACTAAGAACTGTGGTCTGAAAAGACGTGATTTTTTGGTAACCAGGAGAATCTGCATGGTGTGACTACAAACAGAAATTGGTACTTTTATTTCATTAATATATCCAAGTAGTCACATTGATCACCATGTATTTTGTAGGTAAATTTTAAAAAAGTAGATCCTTCTTCCATATAATGTATAAATTCATGTATTTCTTCAACTGTACCCTTCCAAAATATTAGTATATCATCCAGAAATCGCACATATAGCGCAATTTTCTGCTGATAACATGTAGTTAATATACATTTAGTTTCCCAATCAACCAAAACAAGATTGGCGTAGGATGGGGCACACTTGGCCCCCATCGCAATGCCTGTAGTTTGTTTAAAATACTCTGATTCGAATAAGACAAAATTGTTGTTTAGTACCATCTCAGTCAACTCAATAATTAAATTTCTTTTAGATGTATTTAAAGAACTATATCTGTTCAAACTATTGTTGAACATCTCGAGGCCTGCATAGTTGGATATAATAGAAAATAAATTGACCACATCAATGGTCACCATCAAGAATTCACCCTCTACTGGTGTATTTCTAATAATTTCTAGGCAGTGCCACAAATCCCTAAGAACATGTGGTATATTTTGAAACACACTTTTACAATGGTAATCAATAAAGGATGTCATAGCTTCGGTCTTGGAACCTCTAGCTGAAACAATAGGGCGGAATGGTGGATCATGCATTTTCTTGTGAATTTTGGGTATTCCAAAGATGGAGGGAATGACTGGTGAACCAACAGACAAGTAATCGTATTCATCCTTGTCAAGTACTCCTTCCATCAGCCACTCATATAGCTGCCAATCAAGTTTTATATAGGGTCTATTCAATTCATTTTTGGAAACCCTCACATAGGTGGTAGTGTCATTCAATAGTTCCAACATCTTACTAGAGTACTCAGTTTTAGTCATAATGACTACCCCTCCACCCTTGTCCGGTTTCATCACCCTGTAGGTGTCGGAAGTGCTTAATTGGTTAAGGCAAAATCTTTCGCCTACTGTCAAGTTGTCACATCTATTGTTGTAGATCTTCATGTATCCCCTAATACGTGTTTCACATAACTGTTCAAATAAATATATAGTGGGATTCATGGGAGGAATGAAGGTACTTTTTCTTTTTAAACATGGTATATATTGAGTTGGTCGATCATTTTGATTGGAAAAATACAGTTTCAAATTCAAATCCCTAATATAAAGCTTCAGATTAACCAATATTTTGGATATTTCGTGTCTAAAGGTAGGAATAAAAGAAAACCCTTTGGTAAATAGTTCACAAAAATGATCACTTAGTGTTAAATCACTAAAATTATAAATATAAAAACTGCCCTTCTTAATCTTAATCAACGTACAACAATGCTCATTAGAATCAACAACAGGTACATCATTAAAACTGTGGATATTGCCACCATTTTCATCATCGACTTTGAGATCAAACTCTAAATGCTTACCATTATCATTAAATGTTAAGGAAAACTGGTCTGTTTGTCCAAACTTGGTTATAATATTGGACTCAAGATCAATCATGGGCTCATCGACCCTGTCCAAGGGTCTAGGCGAACCACCACCAGTTTTAATAAACGATGAGTCTAAATCACAAATACTTAAAACATTAGTTCATTTTTACTCTGAAGATGCCCTATATTGTAAAGGGAGAAAGCACTTAGTACTTTTTTGTTGGTCCTATGCTTTCATTAAAGGCTTTGTATGCGGTCTATCCTGGCTCAGTTCATCTTTACTGGTCTATTATACTTTTGTTGTTGCTAATATTAGTTGTTTCTGTATATCTAGTGCCATTGTGCTGTAGCTCAGAGCAGATCTGAGTGTCACCATTGAGATACTTGACATAGCTGTAGAATGCTTTGTGGTTGTCTTTAGAATCAGTGGTGATTTTATTTTTGTAACTAGCTTTGGAGGATTTTATGAGGGATCTCAGCTTGTTACTGAGGCTGACCAGGGAGTTCCTGCAATCAGGGGATTTTACTCTTTTTTACAACAGCTTCTTCCTTCTGTTGTAGAGTTTGTTTATGGCAGGGGATTACAGGACTGGCTTCCTTTTTTTGGAGGATAGTGTCTTGGTTCTGTTGGGGATGGCATGATCCATGCACTCCTGTATGTGCTTATACAGTGCATTTGTATAAGATTCAGTAGTCGTATCTCTATTTTACATCTGTATGGGTGTCATGAAGCTTGCCACTTCTGCATTAAGAAGCATAAAGTTGGCTTTGGAGATGTTTTTACGGTGGTTTTCTTAATGGAGAGGTGGGGGCGGGATATTGATGTCTAAGGTGATTAGCTTGTGGTCAGATCTGACTAGCGAGTAGTTGACCTCTGGCGTGGAACATCAGTTACCCATATTGGTAATGATCAGGACCAGGCTATTGCTGCCCCTGGAGGGGGTATTGACAAGCTGATCCAGGGCACTGGAATTTATGAATTCCAAAAAGCATTGAGCAAATGAATTAGTACATGAATAGTTTTCCCAGTGGATGGTGGGGTAGTTAAAATCACCCTTTATTAGGGTATTGGGCTGTATCTCAATATTACTCAGTATATCAAGAAATGTGGAGTGGGCATCCTGGGGCATGGTGGGGGATCTGTAACAAGCTACAACCTGGACTGCAGTCTTGCCCAGTGTTAGTTGCACTTGGATAATTTTGGATGCATTATGTTGAGCAACTAGCCTGGAGATGTGGATATCCTTAATGAATATGGACACACCTCTTCCTTTAGTGTTTCGGTCCAGGTTAGGTGGCCGAAAGGTGTGGCATGTGTTATAGTTTGGTAATGCAGGGGTGCTATCTGGAGCCTTGAACCAGGTCTTCATCACTGCACAGATGTCGATGTTCTCCATTTTAAGAAGTACCTCAAGTGAGTGCCTTTTGAGGTTTAGACTTCTAGCATTGAGTAGCATTACCCTCAGATTTTGCTTGCTTATATCTGCTATGGTGGTGAGTTTGTCATTTGAACCTTGTCTAAAAAGGCACTATAGGGGTGGCTAGAGCCTTAGCCAGTATCCAGAATCACAGGGACGACAGATGCAGGCCATCTCTGGCAAAGCATCATGGTCTGTTGATCATGTCATCCCAGGCAGACAGACACTAGATCCCCTTAGAATGACACCAGAACTTAGCCAATTGCTGAAGTCAATCATTTTGTCCTTGTATTGTGGTATCATTCTGGGTGATGGCAGGATGCTACTCAGGGCTAGGATTAAACCTGCCTGGGTTACATGATCCGAGAGTTCTTTCATGTCTAGTCCAGGGGAGGTACATCTCAGAGTCATATTTGTACTTGCTGTGGAATGACCTGAGTGCTTGCATTATGTGGCGGATCCTGGCACCCGACAGGCAGCTGACAATAACTTTCTCCTTGTTTAGCCTGGTGAGTGGGACATCAGTGTGCCTGACTATAGAGTCACCTATGACTAGTGTGTTGGTTACGTTGTTTTGCCTTATGGTCAGAGGTTGAGTGGCACACTGATTTTGTGGGCTGTCATTTGGGTAGTATTGGGGGTTGGTGGTTGCTAGCGTTTCAACTTTGGAGGTCTCTGTTGTTTGGGCAAACTGTGTGTGTGTGTGTGTGTGTGTGTGTGTGTGTGTGTGTGTGTGTGTGTGTGTGTGTGTGTGTGTATATATATATATATATATATATGTATATACAGAGAGAGAGAAAGAAATATATGTAGACAGACACATACATATATACACATGCACACACACAAAAACACACACACATGTGTGTGTGTGTTGGGGGACTGGGTATTACATATATAGGGAGACACATATTTTACTGATATGTTGTTCTCTGATTTGTACTGTCAATCCAGTTAAAGGGTGTGCATTAAACTGATACATGTATATGGCTACTAGATAGCAATACATGTGAATGGCAGCTGTTGGCTGCATGACATTCACTTAGACTGTAAAGAAATGGCACATACTGTGTTTTGCAAGATAACAGACAGGAGGGTAAGGGATTTAAACCTTTTCTCTATTATTGTCCAATCTCAGTGTAGTACGTTTATGGTCACTGTGGTATGCAGGATGCAGACGGGGCTTGCTCACCTGCAAAATACACTATTTGCAATATTTTTGATAATTTGATGAATTTCATAGCTCGGGGTGATTTTCATGCTTGTATGGACTGACTACTTGTACTCACATGTTAATAATTCAATATAAGTATATCTGCGTATCTATATGCATTACCTAGTATAAACTGATGAATCTATGAACACACACACACACACACACACACACACACACACACACACACATATATATATATATATATATATATATATATATATATATATATATATATATATATATATAAGTGTCAAAGTGTTGGTAATAAATTCAGTACACAGAGCAAATTCAGGCAAAATTCAAAGTGGCATTGTAAAACAAAAATAATCTTCACTTCAGCTTTTCAGTAAAAAAATCTTATATATAAAATCAGTGGTATATAACATTGTATATGATTATGGATTAATATAGTAATAAAGAAATAAAAATCTGATAAGAACAAAATAATATATGTGTATATATATTATTGGATGTATTATTATGATGTACTGAAGGGTCAGTATTAGGCAATTAAAGTCCCTAAGTACATTATTAGGTTCAGTGCTCAGTTTGTCTGCATTAGTTAGGGCTGTCTTATTCTCATTCTTAGAAAGAGATGTCAGTCTCTAATACATATAAACATGAGTCATTATCACCTGCACCAGGAGTAATATGACCAGTTTACAGCTTGATAAGCTTGCTTATTATATATATATATATATATATATATATATATATATATATATATATATATATATATGTATACTCTGTATATATGTATGTATATATCTGACGCTATATTTAGTGACACTTTCATAGCAGCAATTATCTGAGGTTTGCTGTTCTTGTTGTCATGCTAGCTTTCACTGATTGCACATACTGCAGTGTTAAACAACAACAGTATTTTTACAACATTCACTTTTTAAATTTTACACACCTAGTATTATGCATTAAAACAGTCCAAGTTTAGTCCACTTTAGTCTCAGGATCAGTATTATACCAACTGCATTTTGAATGAGTGCTAAAAAATCTATAGAATCATTTACTAAATTTCTTTTCAAGTAACAGTTGATCTTTGAGAAAGAGTTTGACATCACCAGAAATTAAACTAAACAATACATTTCCCATAACCATAGGGTTATACATGATGGAACTATTACTTTAAGAATCACTTTATTCTGACAGGATAATAGTCTCAGTTACTATATGTTGCTAGACTCCAAAGATAGAGATATACTGTGTGATACATCCTTCTGCAGCGCATTAATATATGTTTCAGTATGTATTTTTTTTGCTTTGTAATAACTATAGCAGTACACAACAGGTATGTAACAGTCTCTGAAACAAACCCTTTGCCACGTGGCTGTCCACACACAAGCCTCTGTGATCAGAATTAAAATGCCACTATGTTTCAAAAAGAATAGTTTTAGTGCTTTTGTTCATTTAATTTTGAATTTCACCAGAAACTAATTTGAAAAGTAAACTCAGTGCATTTAAATATGACATCACATTTTCAAACATCCAATAATAAAACGTAGAAAATATGCACCCTCAAGCATTTCTTTAAATTTAAAAGACACATTGCGATAAAACTTTGTGCTTCATAAAATTTTATATTTTAAAACACTTTTTACACTGATTGTTTCATTAATTTCTGGTGGGAAGTCTACTCTAAGAAAAACCTGTCACTTTAATTCTTGCTTTTCCAAAAAATTTCTAAATGAATCAACAAACAACTTTTTATCAACTTTTTTAAGCACTAAACATTCAAACTTCCTGAAATCAGTACAACTCAAACTATGTTTGTCCAAAGCCTTGTTAACATCTTGTTTTTTAATAGCTAAAAGATGTTCTCTAATTCTGTTGGACAGGCTTCTAATGGTATTCCCTATATAAAAAACATTTAGTTTGTGCAAGTAGCAAGATACACTATTCCAACACTTTTGAATGTGTAGCAATCTTAAGCTACAAAATAAAAAACACAACGTTCAAAAAAATAACTGTTGCATTTATTGCTGTACCTACAATACTTGCAGTTATTACAGGGACTTGTACTACAGGAATGTTCCACTTCATAAGAGGCATTATTGTTTGTACTTTCTAATAATTGCTTCTCTTGTAAATAAACTCAGGTTTTGTTCCGAAGACTTCTGTTAACTTGGAATTTCCTAAAATAATTTTCCAATTTTTAATACAAATATTTCAAATGTCACATCTAATGTATCATCTGTCTTTGGAGTGAACCCAGCTTTTATATTAGCAGGAAATTATGTGTCCCTGGCTTGAATGACTTCTAATGCAATTTGGTTACGTTTGCTTAACAGATACCCTCTATCAATAAAATTTTAATGATAATATCTACTTCTTTAAAAAATCAGTATCAAAACTAATTAACCTACTTGATCTTATAACGTGACCTCTAAAATATTATATTTCATATAAGAAATTCCTCCAGGCTGCCTGCCCTTAAGAGCACCACATCATCAATATATAAAAAAAAAAATTGGTTTTATCTTTGGTGAGAGCATTTATCAACAGATTTCAGGAGTTGCGATGGGGCCAAAGTGGCACCCTCTTTCACAAATATAGTTATGTGCTAGTAGAAAATGGAATTTTTGACTAAAATGAGTTTATTGAAATATATCACACTATATAAAAGATATATTGATGATCCGGTGTTCTTATGGGGAGGCAGCTTGGAAGAATTTAATTTGTTTGTACAGGAAATTAATAATAGTGTCTCATGGCTAAAATGTGTTGTTAGTGGCAAAAGATCAACTATTAATTTTTTAGATACTCAGGTTACACTTGATTTTGAAAGTAAAAGGTTTCACGGTTGTATTTTTAGAAAAGATACATTTGCTAACAATTATTTATATTTTATTAGTTATCATCCTTCTTTTATAAAATCTCTCAACCACATTGTGAGTCCCATATGTAATAATCACTGCTTTGCAAGCAGTGATTAATACATATGAAATTCACAGTTTGCTAAGAAGCAATTATTACACTGCTTGGCAAGCTGAGGAATTTTACATCTTACAGAGAAATCATGGGCAGATTGCCATTACTAATTTTATATAGCACATTAGACAGCTCTTTACAAACAATATATATCATCCACTCAAGCTGAAACAGTCTTCAGTCCATTACAGTCACAGCAGAAGAAATCTATTGGATGATCCCATAGCAATAATTCCAGGAATTTCATCATTTACCAGTTACCTTATTAGTGGATGAATGTCTGCTGGACAAGGTTTCAACTTGTCAATTTGAATTCAACTTGTCAGTTATAAGTTGCCAAGTTGAAATTTGTTAGGAGGATTTTACTGTTACTTTACTGAAATCACTGCTGGCCGGCTTTCTACTTGTACTTCTGGCAGTGAATGACTGTCCAATGTGTTCTCCCTTTTTTCATGGTTCTGCAGCCAAGTTGTCAGTATATATAAGTGAAATGTTGGAGAAGGAGGAGAAAGTACCTCACATGGAGGGGAATTATCCAGTCAAATTTTCAGCGTATAGGAACTTGAGGATTAATAGAATATACCTATTTACCTCAATAACATTTTCTACATGTCATCTAACCAAGCATGAAAAAAGGGTGTCTTGAAAATAAGTATGAACATAAAAATCGGATTCCCACAAAACAGCAGTATGACATATAATATTTTGTCTCATATGCTAACATTAATGGTCAACACATGGAGCCATACTTTTGCTTCATTTTCTGACACTATTGCTTACTCTCCCTTTGCTCTACAATGCAAGTAGAGTGAGCCCTAACAGCATCCCTAACATACCTTTTAACCTCTTAGTGCAAGAAAATACAGGGACAGATTGGATATATAGCCCTAATAAAAATAGTAAATTGCTAGAATTACAGATTATGTGTTAACATACATTTTCTGAAGGATATGAAGTCTGAAATATAAATGTCTACAATTATTTAATTGCTTCTTTTATCCTCTGTGATTTATCAAATAAAAAAAAAAAATATGAGGGACAGACCATAAATATGAGGCACAAATCTGGACATTTTGTGAAAATCTGGACCATTGAGTGGTATGATCCCTGACAGTATCAGACATAGTGTCACCATCATAATTTTTCACAGAGGAATGCTTATGTATTATATCAGTAGGGTACTAGGATACCATGTTCCCCGTGATCTGAAGAAGTGACAGTGGTATGTGAAATAGGGTCACATGGGGAAATTGTAGGCACAGGATCTGATAATATAATAGAAGAATTGTATAAGAAACAATCAAGCCAAAATGTCCCCTCACAACAATATCTAGTTTACATTAGCAACAAAGATAACCAGTAGCATCACATGAGTGTAATAATGATGTTGAAAGGTTTTATTAAATGAAATGAAACATTAGAAATATAACAGACATTATCCTTGGCATCTTGAAACACCTTCACAGCCCTTTATTTCAATAACATTATTGAAATGCTGACAAACCGCAGCAATAAGATACAAATACACATCAACTTCACACACCCATTCCAAATGTCACACACATCTTACAAATTAGATATAGGAGACTCTGAGATACAAATCACTTCTACAACATGCTTTTCATCAAAAATATTTACATCTATATAATGGAAAAAGGGTTACCTATTTAACAGTCAAGTTGTAGTGAAAAGTATTAATAAATTATCAAAGAGGAATTTCCTTATATTATAAGTAACATTCAAGAAACATAAAATAACATTGCGAGTCTTAAATGCAACATTTGTAAAACATTCTTTTCTAACATGTACAATGGCTCTAACAATCTCAACATGAATTTGTAACAAGTGCAAATTCTCTAGACATGGTGTCTATTTAATATAATATTATTGCCAGAGACAGAAATGATTGTAGTTAATAAATGGTGCTAGCAAAGAGGAAATACACAATGGAGGATGGGATGTAGCACAATAGCTTCTAAGTTATGTAGATTTTTGTAGAAAATCAGCAAAATAATGTTTATGAACTGTAACAGTAGCACCTAAAATACCACCACAGACAACACTACCATATTTTTACTCCTCCTCCTCCTGATTTGCCACTGGACAACTAGAGATGACAGGAGTTACTGATACCACTATCTGCAAAAATCACTGTTGCAACCATGCTTTATAACCATGAAGCAGAGGCTTAGGTGCAGACCTGAGACCTCTCCTCTGAACCGATTTTCCGGCTTGATTTATTCCTTCACATGCTTTGGCTATTTTTTGGTGGTATATACATATCTTCAGGCTTGCTTTATCCTTTTACATGCTTTGCCTATTTTTGGTGGTATATACTTATTTCCAGGCTTGATTTCTCCCTTCACGTGCTTTGGCTATTTTTTTGGTGGTACATACATATTTTCAGACTTGATTTATCTCTTCACATTCTTTGGCTATTTTTTGGTGATACATACATATTTTCAGACTTGATTTATCTCTTCACATGCTTTGGCTATTTTTTGGTGGTATATACATATTTTCAGGCTTGATTTATCCCTTTACATGCTTTTCCTATTTTTGGTAGTATATACATATTTTCAAACTAGATTTACCCCATTTACATGATTTTCGGAATCCTTCCACCACACACAATTTTGAAGTTATTTAGTAGAAAGGGAACAAGATGACAAGACCAACATACTGGTGGCATCAATAATTTAAAGAAAGATATCTCACATGTTATATCTCTTTTTTTCAGAAGAAAAAAATTAGTTTGGAAAGTAGGTTTTTGCAACAGCATTCATTAAAGCCTACAGATTTTACATTTCATCTTTGGTAATATGCCTATATTTTTGTGTCATTTTGACATTCTTATCTTATTACCCTTGTGTTTTGCAGTAGTGTCCAACAAAAGTAGATGTTATAGGTTCATAGGTTCATAGGTTCATACTAGGCTATCTGCCCTAGGGCATTTATAAGCCTAGCCAGAGTGTATTTGGCTTTCACCACCCATTTTAAATGAATTTTGCTATGCCCTTTTTCAAGGTTAGTATACTGTGCCTCTGTCTAACAGTGACACAAAAGTGATAGCCGGGGTAAACCTACTATATCACATCCACTCATCAAGATTCCTCTTGAAGAGAATCAATGAGGGACTCTGCCTAACCTGGACTGGGATTTTATTCCAGAGTGAAGGGAGCCTCTGGGTTATGAATCTGTCCCTCCAGCATGTCCTATTTATTTCAGTGCTGAGGTTCAAGTCTCTCGAGCACATAGCTCAATGGGATTTAGATTTTCTGAGGTGCAGCATGTCCATTAATTCTGGGTTGGACTTGGCTTTATATGTCAGGCACAGATCGCCTCTGAGCAGGTGGTATGCCACTGAGTAGAGCTGGAGTTTCTTTAATCGGGCAGCATATGGCATCTGTTTGAGCCCTTTGATCCTCTTGGTGAGGTACTTTTGGGGTCTTTCCAGTTGCTGTAGGTGTCTGGTAAGGTACATCCCAAAAGGGGCATTGTACTCAATTATGGGCCTGATGAGGGATGAGTAAAGATGTACAATGACCTCCCCTGATCTAGATGTGAATCCCTTCATGATTAGGTGGGCTATATAAAATGTTTTTCTAACTGCTTTGGCCACGTGGTTGTCAAATGAGAGATTGCTATCAACTTGGGTCCCCAGGTCCCTAATTACTTCTTCCGTACTTAATGGATTACCACCTATGTGGTAATTTGTGGACACTTTGTTTTTGCCAAAGGGGATGACTATACACTTTTTGGCATTTAGCTTGAGGCCATGGCTCTAGCACCAGTTGTCTGTTTCTATGAGGCCCTTTTCTAGGATGCTTGTGTCGGCTGGAGAGTCAATTATGGTGCCCAGTTTGCAGTCATCTGTGAACTTGGTCAGCCACAGTCCTTCCATGTTAGCCTGTACCTCCGAGAAATATATACCGAACAAGAGAGGTCCCAGGACTGAGCCTTGTGGGACGCCACTTGTAACTGGTTTGGAGTCTGACATGGCTCTAGCAATTCTAACCATGTGGGTTCTGTCCTTGAGCCAGTTTGCAACCCATCTAGTGACATAGGGTTTTATATTTAAGCTGGTGAGCTTATCTATAATGCCTGAGTGGGGTATTGTATTGAAGGCTTTTGCAAGGTCCAGGTAGGCTGTGTGGACCACCTTCCCCTCGTCAATGGCCTTGGTGACAGTTTCAAAGAAACTGACCAGGTTTAAGAGGCAGGATCTGCCCTTAACAAAGCTGAACTGGGTAGGATCCAATGTCTGTAGGTCCCCAATATCTTTATTTATGAGGTCCATGATGATCCTTTCCATAGCTTTGCAGATCAAGCTAGTCAGGCTTATGGGGCAATAGTTTCCAGGATCCGTTGAGGCACCACCTTTGTGGAGAGGGACCACTGTTGCTGTACTCCACTCTTTGGGTACATACCCTGTAGTAAGGCTGAGATTGAACAGTAGTTTTATGTTTGGGTTTAGTTCTTCTTGGAGTTCATGTAGGATGCAGCCCGGGACACCGTCTGGTCCCATTGATGCTGTGTTTTTTGCTTTGGAGAGGGCGACTCTTACCTGAGCATCTGAGATATCGGGGGGGGGCAGCACTCTGCTGGGATAGATATTTGCCCTTTTAGAGTATTTATGTACAATTCTGTATTCAAGTTTTAAGTTAATTATATGTCCAATTTTTGGCTAGATGTACCTATGTTTCAAGAGCCTTTGTAACTATTTTCAATGTCTGTAGGTTGAGAGGTATGCTTGAGAGTCATAAGCAGCATCTAGTCCAAGCAAATCAAATATAAACAGCCCATCATATTAACCATCAAGCAGAGAAACTCGAACATATTCTGGTACAACATGTTCAATAACTGTAAGCAACTGGGGATCAGGTGCAGTTTGGGCCCTGGGTAGTTTACAAACCAAAGGCTCCCACACGTTTTTTTTTTCATTTTGGATTACACACAA
This sequence comes from Protopterus annectens, assembly GCF_019279795.1. Lineage (NCBI taxonomy): Eukaryota > Metazoa > Chordata > Ceratodontiformes > Protopteridae > Protopterus > Protopterus annectens. The sequence goes on from NC_056731.1 coordinate 3,879,427, forward strand.
ATGTCCATGTTCTTTTGGATTCACCTTTCTGATTTAAAATCATTTGATCTGCTGTCATTGTAAGCCACCAGTCTCTATACCCATCAGTTACAGACACTTGACTGCATACATCTCAAATCTTTATGAATGTGATAAAAAAATGTCCACAATAAAGTATTCTAATTTACTTTACACAAACGCACACTATTCTTGAAATGCTATTTCATCTTATCTACAGTTAGCCCCAATCCCCAATAATTATAGTGCCACTTTTGACTGTGCACACTTCAGATGTCTAGTAGTGATAAAAATAAGTAACCATTTAAACAATAATACTTTTCAAGTTTGTGTCACACAAACACACAGTAACTTAACCATTCCAAAGTACTTCAAACAGCAGCACACCAATCCTGCAAAGCCAAACTGTTTTTACTGAGCAATCAAAAGGGCAAGTTACTTTCAGCCACAGATAGCGTCCATGCCCAATCCAGAACTTAAAGCCATGCTATTGAGTACACCTCATCTCCTTCTGGCTTTTCCCAGTTAGGAGTCATCACAGCAGATCATCTGTCTGCTCATGGAGTATTATGGTGTCAAGTTGCCAGCCCAGCACACAACCTTCCACAGAAGGCACACACACACGCACACCTAGGGTCAATTTAGAGTGTCCAATCCACCTACTGCATGTTTTTGGGAGGAAATTTGAGCACCTGCAGGAAACCCACATGACCAGAGGGAGAACATGCAGACTCTGCACAGAAGGCACCCAAGCTGAGAATTGAACTCTTGCTATGCGGTGGCAATGCTAACCACTGCACCACCATGGCTGCCCATCTGATTGTGATAAAAGTAATACTTGTCAAACCTGTTATTGCAAGTATCACAAACAATGCCAAAAAATGAAGGGCAAAGGTCCAGAATCAGAGATAAATTTTGTTATGAAGTTTCTAGAATTATAATTTCTACATTAACTGAAAGATGTAAAGTCTAAGACTCACCCCTGTATTCAGCAAGCAGCCGTGCAGGAATAAGATATTCCTGCACAGTAGGGACCATTTCTGGGCAGCACGGCAGCGCGCCAATGCATATGTATAAAGATGCACTGCTGTGCTGTAAAACGGGCACTGTTCAGTGTACGAGTGCAGGGTGTGTGTCTGACAGCAGAGCTTGCACAATACACACTCCTTCTGCACTCCAGAATTGCAGTTTGGCAATTTAAAATGAGTGAGAATGCTCGTAACACCCCCAACCTGACAGGGTAAGAAATCTGGACAAAGCCATAAGGGACAATCATCCCTACCAAGCCAAAAATTGATAGAATAACAAGTTTAGTATAAGCACATAGCGCACAACTCCCAACCCATCAGAGTAAGGAATCTGGACAAAGTCATAAGGGACAATCATCCCTACAAAGTAGAAAGATTATAGAATAACAGGTTCAGCATTAGAATGGATATTCTGAAGATTACAAATAAAAAAAAAACACAACAAACAAATTATATATATATATATATATATATATATATATATATATATATATATATATATATATATATATATATATATAAAATAAAGTTTAAGTGTAGCTGCACCGGTGTGCCCGTTGCTTAGCTACACTTAGCCCAGCTGAAACGGCACGATAAGTTACAAAGCAATAGACATCCAGCATAAGCGTAAGTGCAGCAGTGTGGTGGTTAGAGCATATGCCTTGCATGTACTCATTTGTGGTTCGAGCCTCACCAAAACCATTTCTATTTTGCATGTACAAACATTACAATTTTAATTTTTTTGTATATTTATGTAAGGAGCAACTGATTTTTCTCAACCAGAGTAGTGTATTAGACCCAGAAGTGAGGTGTCAGTGTAATAAAGTAGTGAAACCCCCATATAAAAACAAGTGCCGCATACAGTATAGTCACACAAGAATAAATTAATCACAGCACATTGGGGATGTCAGAGAAGGCAAATAAATCTATATTATGCAATGAATGATGAATCAATCCCATACAGGTGGTAGACCAATGTAATAAAACATAAGCAACACTAAGCATTGCACAGCTATGTTGACCGGCTGTAAGCAGTGTGTACATATGAATACTAAGCAATGAATAGCCCAGCTAAACGAATTTGCCCATTGGTAAGCAATGCTGAACCTGCCACTTTAAGCACTGCCATCTTTAGCTAACCATGTTTGCACGTAGCTTAGCTTAGCTTAACATTTTCAAAACCATCCAATCATGGCAAAGAGTGGGAAATTGGCCGCATTTAAACCCCACAGACAGGAATACAGCTCATAACTGGTTGTAGCTCTCCACTGTAGGCAGTATGGCAAGTGTTGGAGAGGGCATGCACTTTTGAGTGCACAACTGGGGCATACAGGAGTCCAAGGTCATGGTAGGACTCCTGGTAAAAAAACATGACATGAGACTGCTGTATGATCAGCACCAGGGCTCCCAATATAAAGTGGAAACCTAGGAAAGTCTTGCCCATGATCTTACCAGTGCCACTGGTATTCTTCGGTCTGGTGAGCAGGTCTGGCACCACTATGCTGACTTGAAATGGAGGAAGAGGGAGCTCTTGGATGAGTGGGTCCAAGAAGCAAGGCAGAGGGGAGATGTCCCAGCAGTGTGTAAGTATTCATAGTAATAATTGTTTACCAAAGTCCAGCCTGTATATATGATGGATAACTATGCATAAATGTTTCTCTATTTTCATTACAGCTGCAGCTGAGTGAGCTGTGAACCAGGAATCCCATGCCAGCAGGTTGCAAAGGCTGCATCGCAAGGCTGGTGAGTAATAATCCTGCTTGTAGTAGTCATACCAAATAAATATAAAGGAGTAAAATGTCACCTGGCAGTATAAACATGTGTATGGTTTCTACTGAATAAACCAGACAATATGACAGTAATAGTCACATATAGGTCATATTTAAATAAAAGTGTAACTGCCTGACAATAAAGTTCTAAATCCCGGACTGGTGGTGTTTACTCTGGTATTGCATGGCCTCACATGTTGCATTCACCAAGCTCTGATATGCAAATAGTACTGTTGTGTCAACTGTTTTTCACACTGTGCTACATAAAAAATATGTCTAGGAATGTCTGTATAAGAATGTTGTAAGTACCAGGTCAGACTGTACAACCAAGAGAGACTTAGCCAGAAAACACAGAGGAAAAAGACAGCACTTTCTAAATAGCTCACTCTGATGACACACAAATTGTTGTATTTTTAGCACATGCAGCCATGGTTCAAATCCTGGGAGTGGTAGTAAGCTGTATGCATAATTTTAACTAGGAATATGGGAATATGTGTAGAAACAGTCAGGTAGTGTGAACGAACATTCCCCCCACTGGTCTACCAGGTAAGAGAAGTAGAATGTAGCTATAAGACAGTTGAAGCATACACTGGGTACAAACATACCACTGTCCAAACCTAGGCCATAGGGTATTATAAATATTATCATTAGTGGCCTGTTGCTATCAATGTAACCTGCATGCCATTGTAATGGCCACTGTGGTTCCATATATGCATGTGTTCTGTTTGCTATGCAACTGTTTCAAATCTGTTGTTTTGGGTTAATGGGAATATCTTTGCATGCTGTCATAACTAATCCTGGATTGTGTTGACTATTACTAACCCACATATGTTCTAACACCATAGCACTTTTAGGAAGGCCGGTCCCAGTGGACCCACCTCTCCCACCTCATCTGGCCGTAGCACTGGGGCTCAGCATGTTTGGGACCCACTCTAGGACCTCTTCATCCACTGTTCCTGCACCACCTTCAGGTGGGACCGCCTCAGGGGATGGGGCTCATCCCCCCTGGGAGTGGGCGTGGACAGGATACTGTCACCCGAAGCCAGGTCCAGGTTTTGGTGCATAGCGAGCTCTGAAAGAAGTTTGGAGATCTGCTATGCCAGCTTGAGGGCCACATGGTGCAATTAGAGGATCAGTCTGCCCCTAGCACGGCCAACTTTGGGGCTGTGAAGGTGCAGTGGTGACTGCTCATGAGTGGGGACCTCAGTCCCACTGTTTCCATTTGGGGGCCCATGGGCTTTCGATTTCCAAACACTCCTCCCCGTCCAAGGTGTTTACCCCCCACATGTGTCATATACCGTCCCTGTATGCTGTCTTGTCTGCCTTATCTTTCTTTCTATCCAACCTACCTCCCCAAATATACTGACTATCCTTCCACATTTCACACTCACCTTAAAAAAGGGCAATCTGTTCCTAAAAAAAATATTTTGCCCCATACATAGCTGTCCATTTCACAAACATGTCCACTGGACACATGTAATCTGGTCTAATTGGCTCCACAACACATTATTGTTGTCCTCACCCCTCTCTCAGGGGTTTGAGTGTCAAAATATACCTACAAATTCAGCATATATGCACAGCTGTTGCTGTAGAAGAAATGGACAGCTATGAACCTTTCTTACACCCATCCTGCACATCCCTAGCTACTTTCCCTATTCTTTTTCCCTCTTTGTGCCCCCTTTTTCACCACTTTCCTATCACCCCTTTTTCCTTTCTTTTAAAGAAATTAGCATGGGGGTAAGCAGGAGTAAGCACTTTTAAGCAGTAGTAAGCGAGATTAGGCCTGTTTGCATGGTGCTAAGCATTGCCTACACAGATTAAGCACTTTTAAGGCTGTCTGTAAGCATATTTAACTGGAAGTTGGCATTGCTTACCACCACACAAACCCATGCAAACCCGCTTGCAACTGCTTAAAAGTGCCTTAATTACTCTGTATTCAACAGCCCTTGTTCTGCCCAGCAACAAAGTAATTACACCTTGCAACCAGGACCCTGCACACCATAGCCACAGCAATTTACCACTAAGGCATCTGTGCTGTAGATATGTTTGATTTTTTTCTGAAACATATCATGCAGCACAGTCATTCAACAGTAGGGAAGATGTATTTATATATATATATATATATATATATATATATATATATATATATATATATATATATATATATATATTTACACACACACACACACATGTATATATATATATATATATATATATATATATATATATATATATATATATATATATATATATATATATATATATATATATATATATATATATATATATATATATATATATATATATATAGGTTCATAGGTTCATAGGTTTATACTAGGCTATCTGCCCTAAGGCATTTATAAGCCTATTATATTAAAAAATATTGTGCCATTAGTTTGTTGTGCCTCTGTCCAGCAGTGACACAGAGATGATTCATCCACGGTCAAGATTTCTCTTGAACAGAGCCAGCAAGGTGCTCTGCCTCACATGGACATCCCTCCAGCATGTCTTATTTATATCCGTGCTAAGGTTTAAGTCGCTTGCTCTAGTGGATCTGGTAGATTTGGATTTTTTGAGGTGGAGCATGTCCATTAATTCGGGTTGGACATGGCCTTGTATGTCAGGCACAGGTCACCTCTG